>NC_133325.1:11988471-12288471 GCF_042186555.1 Aquarana catesbeiana | reverse complement strand
TGCTGCTAATTAAGTAAGGGAAAAGCTCCCTCTAGTGTCCATGTTTATGCTAACGCAATCAAGACATTTCTTTCCTTCAATGCCTGAGACACAGTGTTGTAATGCATTGTGGACTGTGTAGTTCAATAAGGAAGTGACTCATCTGTAAATAATCAGTCAAGGAACTACCTACCCACAATGCCCACTTACCTACCCACAAGGCCAAGTTAAGGAACTGCATTCTGGGTAGGAAAATAAAAGGCACAGCGCGGCCATGCTTCGCTCTCTTCCTCCTGGGACGCCATTGAAGACCTGCCTGCAGGGAGCTGTGGGTGTGTGATCGAGAGCCTGCGGCTTGTAGCAGAGAGCTGATCGCTTGCCAGAGAGATCCTTGTGGGCAGCCCTGCTGATCAAGCAGGAGGACCAGCCTGCGCTTCAGAGGTTTTGAAGCCATCTGCCTTCCAGCACACGGGGAGGAGGTGTCATCTACACAGACGGAATCTACAGACAGCAGGGATCCAGGGTGGGTGTGAAGGCATCTGCCTAGACAAGTAGTGACTGTGATATTGAAAAGTGATTGCCTGCTATACAGACTGCCGCTGAGACCTGTAGTTCCACGGTTGTGGATGAACTGCATCTGAACCTTTTGCAATCAGATCTTGGGGCCTTGTTTTCTTTTTACCCATGCTGCAAGGTCAGTACTGTACTGTTCATTCTCAGAAGGAATTACCAGTGGGAATATCTCGCAACTAAGTAATAATTATCACCATATTCTACAGTCACTGTTTCCTTTGCTATGTTGGATTACAAATACGTGCACCACCATACACTGCAGTATAATTAAGCTAGCTGAAGAACAGACTACAACTGGAGGTTCTACTTTATTCCTCCACAAGGCTTTACTGCTATACAATTGTGTATCACTTGGAACTGCACTCTAGAGGGAGCCATTTAGCAACATACAGTTGGAACTTGTACTTTTATCATTGTGTTCATTGTCTGTGCAGTTTCTGTGTGCTGAGTCCTCAGTGGGAGGGGCTTCAATACAGGTATTAAAGTATTGAGGACTATTCCACTGTGCACCTGTTCACATATACCCTTCCAGGTTGCTATTGGATAAAGTGGTATAACAGTATTGCTTTGAACAAATGTCTCTGCCATTTATAACTGTTGTTCAACTGAGCTGTACAGTTTATCGGTCACATTAAAGGTGGAAAAAGTTCTGAAATTATTTAGGTTTTATTTAGCTTTGGGTCATTGTCATGTTGAAAGATAAAGTTCCTCTTCAAGTTGTAAAGCACTACGTAAACTGTTGGCGCTATATAAATCCTGTATAATAATAATAATAATAACTTGTGTTATTCATATGTTATTCTTCACCATTCTTCATCAGAGTAAACTTTTGCAAGTGGTTCATTGATGCCTTGTGTGAGACTCTATTACTTATTACAGCTGGTGGAGTGGCGGATACCCAGGTAGCGGTAAATATACAGTATATTGTGTTGTTGCTGTGTTGCTCTTAACCATTGGGTCTTACACCCACCCTACCACGCATTTGTTCCTAGGGGGTCGAGGCCATTTTCTAGGGTTGAGAGGCAGAGTGCAGGCCCAATCAAATTATCAGTAGCTCCTTAGGGGGTCAGTGCTACATATATATATATATATATATATATATATATATATATATATATATATATAATATTATTTATTATTATTATTATTATACAGGATTTATATAGCGCCGACAGTTTACACAGCGCTTTACAACATTAGGGCAGACAGTACAAGTACAATACAATTCAATACAGTTAGGAATCAGAGGGCCCTGCTCATTAGAGCTTACAATCTAGGAGGGAGGGTCAACTTATACAAAAGGGTAATAGCTGTGGGGGATGAGCTAATGGAGAAAATAGTGCAGTTGTTAGATGGAGGCAGGATAGGCTTCTCTGAAGAGGAAAGTTTTCAGGGATCGCCTAAAAGTGGATAAAGTTGGAGACAGTCTGACAGATTGGGGTAGGGAATTCCAGAGGATGGGCGAGGCTCGGGAGAAGTCCTGGAGGCGGATATGGGAGGAGGTGATGAGGGAGCTAGAGAGCAGGAGGTCTTGGGAGGAACGGAGATGGCGATTAGGTTGGTATTTTGAGACTAGGTTAGTGATGTAGCTGGGGGCAGAGTTGTGGATGGCTTTGTAACTTATTGTTTGTATTTTGAATTTAATTCGTTGGGCGAGTGGTAGCCAATGGAGGGATTGGCAGAGAGGGGTATATATATATACCATATTTATCGGCGTATAACACGCACCGGCGTATAACACGCACCCCAATTAAGGAGGGAATTTTAAGGAAAAAAAACTTTTAGGAGGGAAGTTGAAGGGAAAAAAAACTTACATTTAAATGCCCATCATTGCAGCCTTCTCAGTGCAGCCATGTCAGTGCAGCCTTGTCAGTGCAGCCATGTCAGTGCAGCCTTCCCCAGTGCAGCCTTGTCAGTGCAGACTTCCCCAGTGCAGCCTTCCCCAGTGCAGCCTTCCCCAGTGCAGCCTTGTCAGTGCAGACTTCCCCAGTGCAGCCTTGTCAGTGCAGCCTTGCCCCAGTGATCCCTGCCATTCTGGGCTTCAAAATCGCCGACCGCGATTTGAAAATGGCGCCGCCGGCGCCGAAATACACAGAGCCGGTCCTCGGCTCTTCCCGGCGGCTCTCGTTTACTTTAGTAGATTCGGATAGCTCCGCTCGGGACTACGAGTGGAGCCGAAAGTGAACGAGAGCCGCTGGGAAGAGCCGAGGACCGGCTCTGTGTATTTCGGCGCCGGCGGCGCCATTTTCAAATCGCGGTCGGCGATTTTGAAAATGTGACAGCTTGGGATCGCAGGGGATCGGCGTATAACACGCACCTGCGATTTTCCCCAAATTTTAAGGGGAAAAAAGTGCGTGTTATACGCCGATAAATACGGTATATATATATAAAATGTCGGGTTTCTGTGATGTAAAAAAAAAAAAAATGAGACAAAGATAAATAATTTCGGAACTTTTTCCACCTTTAATGTGACCTATAAACTGTACAGCTCAGTTGAACAACAGCAAACTGAAATCTTTTAGGTGGAGCGAAGTACAAATAAAATAATATGGTTGCATAAGTGGGCACACCCTTACACTAATACTTTGGTGAAGTACCTTTTGGTTTTATTACAGCACTCAGTCTTTTTGGGTACGAGTCTATCAGCATGGCACATCATGACTTGGTAATATTTGCCCGCTCTTCTTTGCAAAAACACTCCAAATCTGTCAGATTGCGAGGGCATCTCCTGTGCACAGCCCTCTTCAGATCACCCCCACAGATTTTCAATGGGATTCAGTTCTGGGCTCTGGCTGGGCCATTCCAAAACTTTAATCTTCTTCTGGTGAAGCCATTCCTTTGTTGATTTGGATGTATGCTTTGGGTCGTTGTCATGCTGAAAGATGAAGTTCCTCTTCATGTTCAGCTTTCTAGCAGAAGCCTGAAGGTTTTGTGCAAATTTTGACTGGTATTTGGAACTGTTCATAATTCCCTCTACATTGACTAAGCTGAATAAAAACAGCCCCAAAGCATGATGCTGCCACCACCATGGTTCACGGTGGGTATGGTGTTCTTTTGTTGATGTGCGGTGTTGTTTTTGTGCAAAATATATCTTTTGCAATTATAGCCAAAAAAGTTCAACCTTGGTTTCATCAGACCATAACACATTTTCCCCACATGCTTTTGGGAGACTTCAGATGTGTTTTTGCAAAATTTAGCCGGGCTTGGATGTTTTTCCTGGTAAGAAAACGCTTCCGTCTTGCTACTCTACCCCAGACATATGAAGAATATGGGAAATTGTTGTCACATGTACCACACAGCCAGTACTTGCCAGATATTTCTTCAGCTCCTTTAATGTTGCTGTAGGCCTCTTGACAGCCTCCCTGATAAGTTTTCTTCCCGTCTTTTAATCAAGTTTGGAGGGACGTCCAGTTCTTGGTAATGTCACTGTTGTACCATATTTTCTCAACTCGATGATGACTGTCTTCACTGTGTTCCATGGTCAGGGCCGTCTTTAAGGCAGGGCAAAAGGGGCCTTGTCATTATTGTGGGGCCCAAAGCAGCTGCCTCATTACTTGGCAACTATCCCAGTTTAAATTCCCTTGTCCCTTGAGGTTTTGTCCCGTGCTGTGTCCAGATATCTCAGTGTGAAGTTCTATTACTATTGCTGCCCAGCTCTGCCCTATTGTTGTGTACAGATGACTCACCTGCAGACCGTTTGTTTACATGTAAATACTAAAATTAATATGTAAATAGCAACGCCATTCATAAGTAAATATGAATATAGAGTATATATGTAAATAGAGGCAGCATTCATATGTAAATAGAGGCAGTATTCATATGTATATCATACCCCCCTGAGGTCATATCCACCATCACCTATACTGAATGCTGCCCACTGGGTAGATAAAGGGGCATGCTTGAAAGTCCTGCCTGCAACTGTGGTCATTAAGCCTAACATTAGCTTGTTCTGCAAAGGTAAGCAAATTAGTGGGGGGGGGGGGGTAGTGTTGGGTGTGCAGAGGTAGGCAGAGAAGGAATCACAGTTTGGGATGCATAGGTGTAGGGTTGCCACCTCATCCTTTTAAACCCTAACACATATGACTAACAGGTTCTGAGACTAATTTAGTGCAGATAAGGCACCAAGTGAGTTTAATTACCACCTTAATCAGCCACAGAAACTGTGTAATCAATATGTGTCCGGGTTTAAAGGGATGAGGTGGCAACTCTACACAGTTAAGCAAGGAGGGGACGTATGAAGGTAAGGAAGGTGGGTGCAAAGATGAGCAGAGGGGGCAGGTAGAGTTAAAGGGGTGGAGGGTTGGAGTGGAGAGGATGGGGGAGGTTTGGGGTGCAGAGGTTAGCAGGGGTTTAAGGATGCAAAGGTGTACTGACAGGGTGGATAAAGATGGAAGGCGCGTGTAGGTCAGCCCATTCATTTCAATGGGCTGCTCTATGCGCTACAAATGCGGAAGAAACTACCAAACCCTTTTCCAAAATCACACGGTTGCACAGCACATGTCAGCAGATGCGTGAGGGTGTCATCAACAATTAATGGCACTGATGTGTATCTGCTAAAGGGCAGCAAGTCTCTGCCCTTTAGCAGAAAGCAATTTTGTGTGTTTTCCCAACACACAGAAATGTGAACACAGGCTAAATGTCTCAGTTACATTGGTGGTCAGTGTAATTCTTCTTATTACATTGATGCTTGGTGTAGAATCCTTTTATTCACACTAGTGGCCAGTGTGAAGGTCCCCCTTACATTAGTGGTCAGAAGGTCCCCCTTACATTAGTGGTCAGTGTAAATCCCTCCTTACATTGGTGGTTACTGTGAATTCTCCTATTACATTAGTGATCCGTGTAAACCCCTATTACATTGGTGGCTAGTGTTGAAACTCCTCTTTATATTGGTAGTCAGCTGCGCCCGCAACCACTCCAACCAACCCCCCCCCCCCCCCCCCCCCGCGGCAAAATATATTTTGAATCACTTTCTCAATATTTTTTCACAGTGAAGGGGGTGGGTGGTATGTGGCAGTGGACGGTGTCAGTAGTTTTTTTATTTTTAATAATTGATTTTTTCACAATTGAATTTGTTTTTCATTTTTTTCACAATGCTTTTTGTGGGGAGGGGGTTGGAGCAGTGGACAGTGTTGGTAGGGCAGGGGAGAGTGGTGTCAGTAGTTAATTTTATTTTTTTACACTTTTTAATTTTTTAGAATTTTTTTACAATATTTTTTCTTATATTTTTTGGGGGGCTTTGGGGAGATGTCAGGGGTCTAAACAGAACCCTGACATTTATCTAAAGGATTTTTGGATTCCCCAGTGGGGCTTTAAAACGGCACAGTGCAACATTACAAAAATCATTGATGTTGGTATTGTGAAAATAATTTATTGACAGAGTATCCAGTAAAATCATGCTTATACAAGATCTGGTCCAATAGTTCATATTCCATAAAATGATAAAAATACAATTATAGTCCATAAAGCCGTTTTATGGAATATGAACTTACTATTGGACCAGATCTTGTATAAGCATGACTTTACTGGATACTCTGTCAATAAATTATTTTCACAATACCAACATCAATGATTTTTGTAATGTTGCACTGTGCTGTTTTAAAGCCCCCACTGGGGAATCCAAAAATCCTTTAGATAAATCTATTTCGGGGTGTGCAGCTTTTTGGTCTCTTTTCATATATGTCTCCCTTAGTTGTAGAACCCTGACATTTCCCCTTTGAGACAGACAAAGGGACTGAGGACACAGATTCCCCAGTCCCTTTCTCAGCACTAAAGATGAATGAACAGGAGACAGTGGCTCCTGTTCATTCATAAACTGAGCAGTTATCACAGGACACAGGAGCGATCTCGCTCACTGTGTCCTATTCCTGACAGACCCCCCCCCCGCAGCCGTCAGAAGAGGAGAGGAGGGGAGCCGGCTGCAGGGGGTGAGGGGGGGCAGAGGAGGAGGACAGGAGGGGCAGAAGAGAACACGGGGGGGCCGGAGGAGAACAGGGGGGCCGGAGGAGAAGGACACGGAGGGGACCGGAGGAGGAGCACACAGAACAGCTGGGAATGATCGGTGCAGCGGGAGGGAAAGCTGTGAACACCGATCTCCCTGTATAGCTTTATAGCTGACAGCCACAGGAGGGAGAGAGGGGAAGCGACTGTCAGCTAGAAATCGACACAAAGGAGATTGGTGTTCACAGCTGTTCCCCGCCACACCAATCAATCCTGGGAGTTCGTGAGGTGCTTGTGGGTGTGCGGGAGCCGCCGCAGAAATGCGGGAGACTCCCGCACCTCGCGGGAAACTTGAGGTGTATGCTGTACTGAACTGCAGGGAGAGCTGCAATGGATTAATTCGGGGTACTTTGTCGCAGAAAGTGGGCTTAGCACTATATGACCATATAGTGTGACCAAACCCCCGTATTTTTGAATATGTTCAGGTGTTTTTAACTAGCCATGCAGGATAAAGGTCAGTTTTGTATGTGTGCACTGTAATCTGTAATCTGTTTTGTACTGTTTTTGGTCTTATAGTAGCATCATCTTGAATGTAAAGCATTTTAGGGTGTGCCCCCAAGTATGTTTTTGTCTGCAATGGATTCTGGGACATGCAGTTCCCACAGAAAACAGCGCCATAGACTGGTATACAGGGAGAAATACAAACCCCATGATGCTTTGCTGAGAGGAAAGTAAAAGACTCCATTTTGTGTCCTGAGATAAAAGGTCAGTCAGCCTTGAGGGAGCAAAGAGACCAGAGCTGAGGGAGAGATGCTGTCTCTCAGATGATCTCCCCGCGCGATTCAGGCCTTCACCGCGAGTTGGGACGTCTAGCCTGAGAGGAGGATTCCAGGTACATATCGAGGCCCATCTTCACCAGCGGTGAATCGTTCCATTGTGAGGTGACCAGTCGGGTTGCCAAAAGAGCCTGCCTGTTCCAGGACGTTCATTTGGGCCTTGATCGCAGGAATTGGTGAGAGGGCATTTCTGCCCATCTGCAGGGAAGAGAGACACTGCACTACAGAAGGAGTTATTTGAACACTGTATACAAACATTATTGCTGGTAGTCATCTTGCTGACACTTGTAGTACTACAGGGATAAAGGATAAGGCTATGCATTTCTGGGACACTGTATACAGACATCATTGTCCTCTCACCTTGTTAAACAAAATACTGTCTGTTTCACATGATAATCTGGGCCAGTAATATTGTTTTCCCCGCTACCCAGGCGTTAAAGTGCACCAACAAAAGTGGCTAGCTGAAGACACCAAAGCTTATCTTTTCTTCAAAAAGGACTGAAGCTGTTAGGGCCATACGGACCCACACACATATATTCAGGGCTCTGTATATGCGTTGGGTGTGTGGGACATTTTATCTATAAAGTTAAGCCATTACTTGCTAACTTGAATCGGTGTATAAAGTTGGGCCTGTGGTGTCAGGGGACAGGAGAGAGAGGCCTGACACAAAGGGAGTCATTCCTCTGCTCTCCTCCTGCCTGGACTCATAGAGTCAATCTGAGTAAAGGTAACCAATCTAATTTAAAGTGCCATATTGTACTTTATTTACCATTTAAGTGTGCCTCTGCTCTTGGGAGCATTCTCAGGTTTGGAATCCCCTGAAAGCAGCTTGAATATAGGATTGAGAGCTATATTGCTCTTAAATCTCAGTTTTTTTTTATCTCTATTTGATTACTTGATTATATATTGTTACTATCTGTTATTCTTTTACAGAAATATTGCAGTAAAGACGTTTTATTATAACGTGTGTGTTTCTCATTGGTTTTTGCACTTACACTATTGCCGGGTGTGCCAGAAGGGGGGGCTGAGGCTGTTATTAGGGTTGAGAGGCAGAGGAACGGACTGAACATACTTAAGCAGCTCCTGTGGGGGTATCACTATATATATATATATATATATATATATATATATATATATATATATATATATATATATATAAATCTGATGTGTGTGTTACATATAAGTGGGCATAACTTATTGCATTAAAAAAAGTGCTGCGCTTACAATCCCTACTAATCTTCAATGCAAACATTCCTGAAGTGACGTAAAACTCTATGAATAAACACAGTCTTAGATAGTCCACATGTCCCAGTTTCATATATACCGCAGTGTATCACATTCCACTCATAGAACCTCACCTCCAAATACAACGCTTCAAAGAAAATGTGTCCTAATGCCGCGTATACACGAGAGGAATTTTCGACCAGACAGGTCCAACGGTCTATCCGAGGAACTTTAGGTGGACTTCCGACGGACTTTCCCAATGAACGGACTTGCCTACACACGATCACACCAAAGTCCGACAAATTCGTACGTGATGACGTACGACCGGACTAGAATAATAAAGTTGATAGCCAGTAGCCAATAGCTGCTCTAGCGTCGCTTTTCGTCCATCGGACTAGCATACAGACGTGCGGACTTTTCGACCGGACTCAAGTCCGTCGGAAAGATTTGAAACATGTTCCAAATCTAAAGTTCACCAGATTTTCGGCCGAAAAAGTCCTCTGCAGGTCCGATGAAACCCACACACAGTCGAATTGTCCGCTGGACTCGGTCCGTCAGACCAGTCCGGTTGAAAAATCTGCCCGTGTGTACGCGGCATTGTACATGCAGAAGACTGGTGACACTCCACATCCAATGGAGCTGGTCTTACCTTCTATAATAGACCTGAACTAAAATATATTAGAAATGTCAAACCTTCTTGTTGCCTATTACAAGGTTCCTCCTTCTTGGAGATACAGTTCTCCAAGTGTTGTATACCCAGAGGAGGAACCCACATCAGGCATTTTATTTACCCACATGCCGACCAGCCGCCGCAGTTGTACTGGGTGAAAAGAACGTTATGTAACGTTGCTTCGCCCTGTGGCCACCAGTGGCGCGTGTGCGCCAGCTGCTCACCCCCGAGCCGATGCGAGTGCCCGGTGGTCACGATCACCACCGGGCTCCCGAGATCGCCGCTGAGACACGGACAACCGGGATCTGTGTATGTAAACACAGAGTTTCCGGTTCTCTGAGGGGAGAAGTGACAGACCTTTTGTTCATACGAAGTATGAACAGTGATCTATCTCTTCCCCTACACATTCCCCTCCCACCCTCAGCTAGACCACACACTAGGGAACACAATTAACACTTTGATCGCCCCCTAATGTTAACCCCTTCCCTGCCAGTGACATTTTTACAGTAATCAATGCATTTATATAGCACTGATCGCTGTATAAATGCCAATGGTCCCAAAAATGTGTCAAAATTGTCCGACGTGTCCGCCATAATGTTGCAGTCCCGATAAAAATCGCAGATCGCTGCCATTACTAGTAAAAAAAAAAATAATAATAAAAATGCTATAAATCTATCCCCTATTTTGTAGACGCTATAACTTTTGCGCAAGCCAATCAATATACGCTTATTGCGATTTTTTTTTTTTACCAAAAATATGTAGAAGAATACATATCGGCCTAAAATGAGGAAAAAAAATGTTTTTTATATATTTTTTGGGGGATATTTATTATAGCAAAAAGTTAAAAATATTGCGTTTTTTTCAAAATTGTCGCTCTTTTTTTGTTTATAGTGCAAAAAATAAAAACCGAAGAGATGACCAAATACCACCAAAAGAAAGCTCTATTTCTGGGAAAAAAAAGGACATCAATTTTGTTTGGGTGCAACGGCGCACGGCTGCGCAATTGTCAATTAAAGCGACGCAGTGCCGAACCCAAAAAAGTGCTCTGGTCAGGAAGGGGGTAAAATCTTCCGGGGCTGAAGCGGTTAATAAGCTCATGAGGTTGAGAGGCGGGGAGGGTCATGCTCTACACCTTCTCCAATCAGAGAATGCTTTGCATTCAGTCTGGAAGTACAAAGCATTTTCTGAATGGCGCCCAAGCCAAGCAGCCGACCTTGTGTGTTGACAAAGCAGCAGGGTTCGGCACAGGACACAGAAGCTAGTGGATATCACTGGGGTAGTGCAGTCTATACAGTGATTTCCAGTTTCCAGGGGCATCATCCAGGTATGGTCTATACATAGTTACAGTGGTACAAGCTGAACTAATGTAACTGTGTGTATCGCTACTCCCGACTGCCTCCTAAGCACTCCATCTTCCACCCGACTGCCCCTGTTGGCATGGCCTATGGCTTTTTTAGGAGGTACCTGCCCCCTGTGGGCCCATTGCTGGGGATTGGCCGAGGCCTCATAAATATGCATGACAGCCTCTCCTAGTGTGATTGTCGGTGATGGCTGCAATATAAGCCCTACCCCCCAAATAAGCCCTAGTTAAAGTCCTTGTAGGTCTTATTTTCAGGGTAGGGCTTATTTTCGGCGAACCAGGGTAGGGCTTATTTGGAGGGGTAGGGCTTATGTTGCAGCCATCCCTGACAATCACGCTAGGTCTTATTTTCGGGGAAACAGGGTACATCTAGAATCTTCACCAAGGTTCCAGAAAACAAAGGGGAGGCAATACAGAGAATGTCAGTTGCTAAAGTCAGATTCCTGGTGTGTATGCTAGTTGTATATACAAAATACATGTATTTCTTTCTAAAAGAACACACAACTGTATTAAATGATGCATCTGAGTTCTGTCCTAATGCTAGTACTCTTATGGCAGTAATGTAGGTCTGAGCCCTCCATGTGCCATCTCCACATAAACCGATCAATGATAATGTGCTTTATGTCTGTAGCTGAACCTCAGCAGGTTGGCTAATTTGATTGCGCTGTGCATTTTCCCGTCTGCCCGTCAAGTTAGACGCTCAGAAGAACTGACAATTAGACATCTATAAAAAATAAGATTTCCATTCCTTTATTGGGAAGTGATGGGCCCCGCACAGCACAAGAGTTCATCAAGGATCATAGTGAATGTACATTGAAATGGAGTACATGACACTTTACAATACAAACTTAAGAGGGAAACATAGTCATCGGAATGCTTTTTCAAGATATACATATGAAATTACCCAACTTAAAGGAGCCCCCCCCCACCAACCAGAAATTTAATTTTGATGTACTGTGGATGCAGGAGAGTTAAACGTAATTACATAGGTTGGAAATCTTCACTGATAGCCTGTTAGAAAGAAGCCCCTTCATTGGGTATCTGAGGACGGGTTGTATCAGGCTGAAGCAATGCCGAAGGGTGGTGGCCTTGAAGCTGCTTGACAATGCTCTTTAGACAACTCATTGGTGGAGGATCTAAGGCGATCCGATGGGTAATACAGCCAACCAGGACAGGCGTTTCATTCTTTACTCCTTCTTTTACATTTTTTTTCATAAAAAGTCTCCCTTCCCATCCTCACTTATCCCCTAATATTTCCTCTCCTATCCTCAACCTTTTCCTATTCTTTACACTCTACACCCCTCTCTTCCTATTTCCTCAACCCTTTTCTCTGCTGTCCTCTTCTCACCCTCTCCTCACCTTTCTTCTCTCTTCCCCTATACTCTTTTCAGTGTTCTCGCTTCCTACCCTTCTCCATCCATCCCACAGCATTCTCTTATCTTCTTCCCTCCTCTCCTCACCTCTTTTTACTCTTCAACTTTTCACTCGTCTCCCCTTACCACATCTCTCATCTCCCCTCCTCTGCTCTATTCTCCTCATCCTTTTCTTTTCCTTCTCACTTTTCTTTTACCTCTCCTCTCCTATCCTATCCTTTTTTTACTGTTCGCCTCTCATTTGTTAGTTCTTCTCCTATCCCTTCCCTTTCTCTCCTCTCATCTCATCTCCTCTCTTCCCCTCACCTTCTCCTCACCTTTGGCTTTGTAATTTCTATGCTGTGCAAGAAGCAAGATAGCTCTCAAGGGACAGACTGGAACGTAGTTATTAATCACCGATTACTGTATGTTTCTCCTTTCCTTACCATTCGCCTCTCTTCTCCTGTCCTCTCTTTTCCTCTTCTTTACTTTTCTCTCTCAGCCCATACCTGTCCTCTAATTTCCTCCCCTTTCTTCTCCTGTCCTCTGTTATTCTCCCCCCTCCTCCCTTCTTCTCACCCTCTCCTCTCCCTCCCCTCATATCCTTTCTTCACCCTTTGCTCTCTCCCCCCTCCTCTCCCATCTCTTCACCTTCTGTTCCTCCCTCCTCTTGCCACTCTGCCCTCTCTTCTTCTCCCCTCTCCTTCTGCCCCCCCCCAATCTCCTCTTCCCCCTACTCTGCACCATCTCCTCCCCTCCAGGCATGCTTCCAGACAGCTGACACGGCACGTAGAGGAGACAGGTTCTCACTTAAGGTGGATGTCTGGGACATTGTTCCCTGGGCTATTTAGCCTCACTACAGTGACTGTGTGAACGGTCCAGTCATCAGCTCACTGAAGCCCATAACCTGAACACTCCATAGGAGACTTGGCAGGTGCCATTCACCCTGAGAACACACTAATTATTCATAAGTCCCACTAATGACAAAGTGTACAGTGCCAATATGAACTAACTGGCTCCTCACATGTATTTCTAATTTTGAATCTTGACACCAGAATATATTTTGAACACTAAATTTTCTGAACCCTGGGCCCCTGAAGAAGGTAAAGGACCATCTGATACCGGAAACGCGTCGGGCATTTGGGCAGTCACCTAGCATGCGTTTTTACTATACATTGGTTTGTCATTTGCAGCACATGTTGTGCATCTTTTCACATATGTGGTTTTGAATATTTGTATTTTAACTCATTGTATTAAAGATATTTTTTATAATTTTTTGAGTTGGTGGTCCATTTAAAGTCCCAATTAGGGGGCATTTTTTTTCATGTTTCTCCTCTCCCTAATAACCCTCACCTTCCCCTCTTCACTATCTCCTCTTGCCACTCTCTCCTCCCCCTCCTCATCCTCTCCTCTCCCCATCTCTTCTCATCTCCTTGCCCTCTCTTCTGCTCCTCCCATCTGCTCACCCTTTCTCCCTCTCCTCTCCTTACTTCCTCATCTCCTCTTCCCATCACCTTGCCCTCCCCTCTCCCCACCCTCTCCTCACCCTCTTTTCTCTCCACCCTCTCCTCTTCAAATCTCCTTGCCCTCTCCTCTGAGTCCTCTCCTTCTAACCATCTCCTCATCCTCTCCTCTCCCCAACCTCTCCTTTTCTCATCTACTTGCCTTCTCCTCCTCCCATCTCCTCTCCCCAACCTCTCCTATTCTCATCTGATCTCTTTGCCCTCTCCTGATCTCTCCCCACCCTCTCCTCTCCCCAACTTTCCTCTCCCTCCTCACCCTCTCTTCTCCCCACCCTCTTCGCTTCTCTTCCCTTCTCCTTGCCCTCTCCTCTACTGCTTCCATCTCCTCACCCTTTCCCTCCATTCCCCACCCTCTACTCTCCTTTTCTCATCTCTTTGCCCTCTCCTGTGCTCTTCTCACCCTCTCCTGTACCACACTCTCTCCTCTCCCCACCCTCTTCTCTGCCTCCTCACCCCACCCTCTCCTCTCCCCACCCTCTCCTCTCCCTCCTCACCGTCCCCTTTCCTCCCTTCTCCCCACCCTCACCTCCATACTTCTTCTCTGGATTCACCATATCTAAGTTGTGTGAGAAATAAGATGGCTCTCTGGGGACAGGCTGCAGCAGAGTTTTTGATCACTGATCAGGCTCCAGTGATTTGATTATAAGCTGAACAGTTTATCAAAAGAAAAAAAAAGGTTGCTTTAACTTTAACCCAACTCCTAAATTTAAGATAAAATTCATACTCTCATGGTCATAAATAGTGAATGATCTCAGTGGTTCTACTATTATATCTTTACAATGTCACAGAGGCTTTGATGTCTACTTTATGTTCCATATGAAGGACTTTTGCTGAAATCTTTGTACCACCAAGACATAATTATCTGTAAATAGGGGGTCCCTGAACCCTAGGCTGACAACCGTAGTGCATCTCACCCACACACTGTTTTGGACTAATCAAGAAGCAACTGAAAAAGTTCTTATTGTTGACCCAGCAGGTTGCGCTATGGCTGTGTTCTCAATCTTGGCTACTCTACCTTGTGATTTAATCACCAGGAAAAAACAAGCAGCCACTGAATTATGCAAAATCTTACCTCCCATTCTCTTAGTGAATCCCAGTGATGATGGGAAGGACAGCATTAGAGCTTGGAACTTTTAAAACAAGTTAACAATTACTGCTTCCATATGTCTTGCATGACATATTCCCTTTAGTATCGGTTTAAAATGCCCTGTAAGTGGCTTTTTTCATGGTTCAGTGCTTCCCGTTTCGTTGTTTTTTTTTTTTATTTCTCAAAAGATGGCACCATCTTTGTCCAGGAATTAGCTAAGGTCACCATCTACTTGTTGGACCAAATCTCCGCTCATGCAAGGGCTGTAGCCTTTTGTCTGATGGGAGGTAAGCTGTTTGTAAAGGCCATGGGTGCAACCCTACCAAGTTAATTCATGAGGGGATCAGGTACAAGGGGACAATGTGTACTGTGCAGATAGACATTGTCATTGTAATCTTTCAAATAATATTTTTTTTTCGAATTATATATATAAAAATAAAATATTACAAGCTCTGTTGTTCTATAAGTCAGTTGGCTCTGGAATGGTAATATGTTGTACATCACCATAACCTCCTTCCTCATTTCCTCTACATTATTATGCTCTAAATGCTCCGAGAGAATATAGAACAAAGGTCAGGTGGGTCAGCTTTGAAACATGGCCCAGTTGTTCCGGAGAGAGCCTGGAAAATGTCAATTGAAACAGACGTGTGAGATGTATGGAGCTCGATTTAGAGATGAGAAGGAGAAGGATGCTTTCAAATACGCATGAACAAAAACTGCGGCTGAGGGAAACTCCTAAATATTTCAGTGCATTTTTTTTAACCGCTAGCAAGAACTGTCTTCAGAATAGTTCTGCTGCATACTGCCTTAGACCAAAGGCTGATGCTTCAAGAAGGTCGGCAGTGGTAACATGCTTTGTGTTAGGTTTCAGCTGCTAAAAAATGTTTCGAAGTTTCAGTTATAGAGCAGCGTTTCTCATCTTTTTTTTCGGTCATGGCACCCTTTAACCACTTGACCACTGGGCACTTAAACCCCCTTAATAACCAGACCAATTTTCAGCTTTTGGTGCTCTCACATTTTGAATGACAATTACTCAGTCATGCAACACTGTATCTATATGAATTTTTTGTCCTTTTTTTCACACAAATAGAGCTTTCTTTTGGTGGTATTTAATCACCGCTGGGTTCTTTATTTTTTGCGCTATAAAAGAAAAAAGACCGAAAAATCTGTAAAAAAATTAATTTTTCTTCGTTTCTGTTATAAAATTTTGAAAATTAGTAATTTTTCTTCATATATTTTGGCCAAAATTTATACCGCTACATATCTTTGGTAAAAATAACCCAAATTAGTGTATATTATTTGGTCTTTGTGAAAGTTATAGCGTCCACAAGCTATGGTGCCAATATCTGAAAATTGATCACACCTGAAGTACTGACGGCCTATCTCATTTCTTGAGACCCTAACATGCCAGAAAAGTACAAATACCCCCCAAATTACCCCTTTTTGGAAAGAAGACATTCCAAGGTATTTAGAAAGATGCATGGTGAGTTTTTTGAAGTTGTCATTTTTTCCCACAATTCTTTGCAAAATCGAGTTTTTTTTTTTTCTTTTTTTTTTTTTTCACAAAATTGTCATATTAGCAGGTTATTTCTCACACACAGCATATGCATACCACAAATTACACCCCAAAACACATTCTGCTATTACTCCTGAGTATGGCGATACCACATGTGTGAGACTTTTACACAGCGTGGCCACATACAGAGGCCCAACATGCAGGGGAGCACCTTCAGGCATTCTGGAGCACCCATGCCAATTCTGACATTTCTCTCCTACATGTAAAAATCATCATTTATTTGCTAGAAAATTACATAGAACCCCAAAACATTATATATGTTTTTTTAGCAAAGACCCTAGTGAATACAATAGCGGTCATTGCAACTTTTTATCTCGCACGATATTTGCGCAGCAATTTTTCGAACGCGTTTTTTTTGGAAAAAAAAATGTTTTTTGCTTTAAAAAAAAACAAAACAGTAAGGTTAGCCCAATGTTTTTGCATAATATGAAAGATGAAGTTACGCCGAGTAAATAGATACCTAACATGTCACCTTTCAAAATTGCACACGCTTGTGGAATGACGCCAAACTTCGCCACTTAAAAATCCCCATAGGCGACGCTTTAAAATTTTTTACTGGTTACAAATTTTGAGTTACAGAGGAGGTCTAGGGCCAAAATTATTGCTCTCGCTCTACCGATCGCAGCGATACCTCACATGTGTGGTTTGAACACCATTTTCATATGTGGGCGGGACTTACGTATGCGTTCGCTTCTGCATGCGAGCACACGGACAGGGGCGCTTTAAAAAATATTTTTTTTTTTTTTTATTGTTCATTTTACTTTATTTATTTTAGTTTGACACTTTTTTCCCAAAAAAAAATTTTTTGATCACTTTTATTCCTATTACAAGGAATGTAAACATCCCTTGTAATAGGAATATGGCATGACAGGTCCTCTTTACAGTGAGATATGGGGTCAATAAGACCCCACATCTCACCTCTAGGCTGTGCCTGAAATTAAAAAAAAAAAAAAAAAAAAGATCCTGGCATCGATCGTAGCGGTGAGTCGGTAGAAGCACCGGAGGGCGGCGGGAGGGGGGGACGTCCCCTCTCGCCTCCCGTAAGAACGATCAAGCAGTGTAACAGCCGCTATGATTGTTCTTATGGTGTAGGGAATCGCCGGCTGAAAAAGATGATATCTGAATGATGCCTGTAGCTGCACCCATCATTCAGATATCTCCGCACAAAGTCAAGGACGTCGTATGACGGAAGGCCAGAAGTGGTTAAAACGCTTTTTTTTTTTAACACAAAGTTGTCCATTTATACAATATTTATAACACATAGCATGTACATATCAAAAATGACACCCCAAAATAGATTCTCCTACTCCTCCTGAGTACGGCGATACCCCATGTGTGAGACTTCCACAGCCTGGCCACATACAGAGGCAGAGTATGGCTGAGCATGGCTGGGTATGGCTGAGCATGGCTGGGTATGGCTGAGCATGGCTGGGTATGGCTGAGCATGGCTGGGTATGGCTGAGCATGGCCGAGTATGGCTGAGCATGGCTGGGTATTGCAGAGTATCGCCGCGTATGACTGGGTATGGCAGAGTATGGCTGAGCATGGCTGAGCATGGCCGGGTATGGCTGAGCATGGCTGGGTATTGCAGTGTATCGCCGAGTATGACTGGGTATCGCCGAGTATGACTGGGTATGGCAGAGTATGACTGGGTATCACCGAGTATTGCAGAGTATGGCTGGGTATTGCGGGGTATTGCAGAGTATTGCAGGTTATGGCAGAGTATTGCAGATTTTTGCGGGGTATTGCAGAGCATGGCTGGGTATGGCAGAGTATGGCTGGGTATCACTGAGTATTGCAGAGTATGGCTGGGTATCACTGAGTTTTGCAGAGTATGGCTGGGTATCACTGAGTATTGCAGAGTATGGCTGGGTATCACAGAGTATTGCAGAGTATGGCTGGGTATCACTGAGTATGGCTGGGTATCGCGGGGTATGGCAGAGTATTGCGGGATATTGCGGGGTATTGCAGGGTATGGCAGTGTATTGCGGGGTATTTCAGGGTATTGCAGGGTATGGCAGAGTATTGCGGGGTATTGCGGGGTATGGCAGAGTATTGCGGGGTATTCCAGGGTATGGCAGAGTATTGCGGGGTATTCCAGGGTATGGCAGAGTATTGCGGGGTATTCCAGGGTATGGCAGAGTATTGCGGGGTATTCCAGGGTATGGCAGAGTATTGCGGGGTATTCCAGGGTATGACAGAGTATTGCGGAGTATGGCGGGGTATTGCGGAGTATGGCGGGATATTGCAGGGTATGGCAGAGTATTGCGGAGTATGGCGGGGTATTGCGGAGTATGGCGGGATATTGCAGGGTATGGCAGAGTATTGCGGAGTATGGCGGGGTATTGCAGGGTATAGCAGAGTATTGCGGAGTATGGCGGGGTATTGCAGGGTATGGCAGAGTATTGCAGGGGTATTGCAGGGTATGGCAGAGTATTGCAGGGGTATTGTGGGGCATACCAGAGTACTGTGGGGCATTGCAGGGCATGCATAGTAGTGGGGATGGCTGAGCATGGATGGATGGATGTCTCTGTGCAGCGCTGTGGGCACTACACATGCAGCCCACAACGCTGCAGCCATCCATCCATCCCCCTCCCCGCTCACAGCGTACCGATCGGTACACAGGCGGGGAGGAGAGGAACCGGCGTCATCAGATGACGCCGGTCTGTTTACATGTGATCGCTCCGTCATTTGACGGAGCGATCACATGGTAAACGGCCGCGATCAGCGGCCATTTACCGGGATCTGTGATGCGCCGGGTCCTCTGGACCCGGCGGTCACGGATGCTCTCTAGTGCGCGCCCTAGGGGGCGCGCGAGAGCAGAATTCTGGGAGGACGTCCCTGGACGTCCTCCCAGAGTTAAACAACCGCCCTGTAGCCGTCATTTGGCTATGGGCCGGTTGTTAAGCGGTTAAAAGTATGCAAAATCATAAGGCACCCAGCATGAAATGTAAAAAATGTAAATGCTACTTATCAATGGGAAACTTGAGCCTGGGACAATGCACACAACCACCTTGATGAAATTAACTTCCCTTCCCACAATCACATCAGAGGTCCATCATTATGTCAGGAGGTCCCTCATCATGTCAGAGGTTCCCCATCACATCAGAGGTCTGTCATCATGTTAGAGGTCACGCCATTACATTAGAATCATGCTTTACATCAAAAGAACTCCATCACATTCAAAACCCCCCTATACTTGAGAGCCTCCCCATTACATCAGAGACCACTATAGAGTCCCCCCCCGATAAAACATGTAAATGCTACCTACCAGTGGCAAAACTGAGCCTGGGGCAATGCGCACAACCACCTTGATAAAAGGAAACCCACCTTAACATCAGAGGTATTTCTGATGTCAGGTTCCTCATCATGTTAGGGGTCCCTCTTCACATCAGATGTCCCTCATCCCATCAGAGGTCCCCCCCATCACATCAGAGTTCCCTCATCACATCAGAGGTCCCTCATCATGTCAGGGGCCCATCATCATGTCAGAGATTCCCCATCACATGAAAGGTCCATCATCATGTCAGAGGTCCCGCCATTACATCAGAATCATGTCATTACATTAGAGGAACCCCATCACATTCAAAACCCCCTATACATCAGAGGCCCCCCTATACTATAGAGCCTCCCTATCACATCAGAGACGCCTATAGATGAGTCCCCCAATAATACATGTACATGCTACTTACCAGTGGGAAAACTGAGCCTGGGACAATGCACACAACCACCTTTATGAAAGAAAACCCTCATTCACTCCAGAGGTCCTTCCTTCACTCCAGAGGTTCCTCATCATGTCAGGGGTTCCCTATCACATCAGAGGTCCCCTATCACATCAGAGGTCCCCTATCACATCAGAGGTCCCCTATCACATCAGAGGGCCCCATCACATCAGAGGTTCCTCATCACATCAGAGGTTCCTCATCACATCAGAGGTCCCCCATCACATCAGAGGTCCCTCATCATGTCAGGGGTCCCTCCTCATATTAGAGGCTCCCATCACACCAGAGCTTCCCTGTAAGAGAAGCTCAGTACATATTGGAACCAGAAGGCCATGACATGTGCATGCTCATAATCCTGCAGAAAGCTTCACTGCAGAACAAGCATTAGCATGCATGTGCGTATTAGCCTGTATTAGCCTGTACACAAGAATGTGCATGCACGGACATGTGCACCTGTACGAGCAAACATGTACATGCACTGGCACCAAACAGCCTTTTAAGTTGGACTATGGCATGAACAGATTGCTGAGTGGTCTTCAGCTAGTTCCTGTTTTACCTGCGCCTTGACCTGCTATATCTGCCTACCTGTGCATGACCCAGCTTGCCCTTGACCAGTTTTGGTTAACAAAAAAAAAAATTAGGCTGTTCAGTCTAAAATGCCTGGGCCTATTTTTTTGTCCCAGTCCAGGCCTGCCTGGGGGAGTTACCTGTAAAGTGACACATCTATTGGATATATACAGTCTACCACAGAGCAAAACTAGCATTTACAAAGAAAATGATTGTGAGATTCTGACAAGACCCCATGCCCTCAGACCCCCACAACCACTGGGCCAGGGTTGTGGGAAAGAGGCCCTTGTCCTCATTAACGTGGGTACAAGGTGCTTTGCCGTTTGTGGTGAGGGGTCCCCCTTGTCAGGACCCAACAATGTTGACAGCATGTAGCCTGGTATGGTTTGGGAGGTACATACCCCCCCCCCCTTCCTGGCTTGCTGCATGCACATATGAGGGTCTGGTGTGGATTTTTGGGGGTGACCTCCTCTTTTTTTCTTCTTTTGTTAGGGTGGGGTGTCCAGGGTCCCCCTTAAAATTCATGGTATGGTATGAATTGTGGGGAAAACTCATTTTTACTTTTTTTAAACTATCCCGGCTGCCATGTTTACCCCAGTAAATGAATAGGATCAGGTGGCATCACTGGGTGCTAAGGACGTGGTGAGTGCAGGGAGACGTCTATACTCACCTCCACTCCAGCGATGCAGTGCTGGCAGCTGACATCTTTAGATGCTTTAAGAAAGGCCTGGATACTTTTCTAAATGTACAGAATATAACTGGGTACTAACATTTATAGGTAAAGTTGATCCAGGGAAAATCCGATTGCCTCTTGGGGGATCAGGAAGGAAATTTTTTCCCTGCTGTAGCAAATTGGAGCATGCTCTGCTGGGGTTATTTGCCTTCCTCTGGATCAACTGAGGGTATAAAATTAGGTATATTGGTTTGTACGATATTTTTTATTTTATTTATTGTTTTTAATGTTGAACTGACTTGTGTCTTTTTTCAACCTGACTAACTATGTAACTATGTCCTTCTTTGGGGTTCTGATCTTCAGCTGGTTTAATTGGCTGAGCTCACACAATTCCCCCCTCATACTTCACCCCCCCCAGGAAATTCATTGATCTGGGTTTTTGAAACAGGCAGGTAAGAATACTTTTAAGCAGAAGAGACATAAAAGGGCTGAAAGTTATGCATTTGAATGAACGTTCAAACAAGCAAGCTAAATCAGAACCGGGAGCTCATCCCTACTCATCAGTCCAGTAGCCTACATTTTGATATGTCTTTACTTTTATTGCTCGTACTTTCCTGTAATTTTTGTTCCTCCTGGGGGCAGTAATTTCAAGCTGGATGGTTGGTCTTTTATGCTGCGTGCTCGATATATTGTCAGTACATTTGAGCAGCAGCGCTGGGCATAGCCTTGACGATGCAATGGCCAGGCATATATTTTGAATTGTTCTATGCACTGACTTGGATGCCCTAACAACATGCAATGTGTGGGTAATGCATTTTTCATATTGGCATGTTAACCCTTTCGCTGCCAGATCTGTTTTTGCATTTTTTTTTTTTGCACACACATATTAAAAAATAATTTTAGGCCTAAAGATTACATAAGACCCCCAAACATATATTTTCCTTCACCCTCCAGCCTGCAGGTGGCAATAGAGAGCGCCGCTGTGCAGTGAAGGAAGTAAAGGAAGTCTGCCCGTTCTCGCCCATTCTATGGCCTTGTCACATGACTGGAGGAAGGAAGAATTTTCCTGTTCCAGGAAGACTCTCCCATGCTGAAGCGTCTCTCTGAAATGCCTTTCTATAACGCTGGTGGACGGAAGTGGAGCAGAGTGATTCAGAGCTAGTGCGCTTGTGCAGTCTCCTGCCTATTTGGTTCTCGAAATTTGGCAAACTATGCAGCTGGCGCTGCCTGTCCATCGCATTTGATGTACAGTATAGATATATGGAATAAAAGTCAAAAGGTTTTTACACGATCGGAGTTTTCTACTTTTATTTCATGTCATTACAAACCTGGCACTGATCTGGCCCCCATGATGGTCTGAGGCACAGCTGGAGTTCAGCAGCTTAGCAAGGTATTTCCACTTACCGATACAGCTGACATGCCTTCTATGATCCTCTGTAATGGGGGATCATATATGTCTGGTAAGGAGTATCCCCTTCCATACTGGTGGTGGATCACAATTTGCTTTGCTATTCAACAACGGAAGATTCTCTTTTGTGTGGACTTCATTAAGCCTTTGTTGTTTTGCACGGGTGGACTTTTTCACGTAATCAATGAGAGACTTTCTATATATTTTCTATATTATATTTTGTTTCAAATTATTAATCATTGAGTTTATTTTTTACACTCACGTATATGGAATTTCTGTGGATTCTACCAGTGCTTGTGTAGAAATGTATTTACACAATATAGTGCATTGATGGGATTTTTTACCCCATCAACTTGATGTGGTTTCACTAGATATTCACTCAACATTTAAGTTATTTATAGCGCGATTCAGGATTTTTCTATATATTTTCTGAAAGCAGGCACCCTAGAGAATAAAAAAGTGGTAGTTCCAATCTTTTATGTCACACAATATTACCGCAGAGGTCTAGGACAGTGTTCCTCAACCTTCTATTCAGTGAAGGCACCCTTTAAAATTCTGCACAATCTCGGGGCACTCCATTCTTAAATGTAAACATCTGCACACATAGGACACCCAACATTAAAGGTGATTTATTCCTCCAAGGCAAACACACTGCACACTGGTACTGACTAGTATTCTAATGTTTCTCTTCGCCCTCAGTTTTTTTCCCTCACTCAGCTATTGTGACCCAATGTTGATGGAGAGGGGTGGTGGGGTCAAACAAGGATGCTGCCTGAATGCTTTCACCTGACAAGCAGGAGACTGTCTGTCAGTTTTACACAAAATCCCGGTGGCTGCAGCCATCAGATTGTGTGTGAAACCACCCATGGTCAGGTCCGTACGACATATGGACCTGATAGTGAAAGGGTTAATGTTTACTTATGTAGAAATGGCCCCGACCTCTAGAGACCTAATGTTGATCTCCAGAGTCAGGAAGAGCTGACATCCATCTTCACAGTGTGGGTTACTAGGCATAGTGGATGTGGTGTAGCTAGAGTAAGTTGGGGCGCCAGTCAAATGCAAAAAGAGATGCATTGTCTCCTAACAGAACTGGGGAGAGAAGGTTAGGGTCTGAACACCCTTAGGCAGATGCAAAAAACTTGGCAGACTCAAAGACAAAAATAGAGACTAGAAGAACATCTATACAGTTCAAGGGCCTTTAAGTTGAATTGCAACAAACTGTATCTGTAGACTTCTGTCTCCTATAGCAACTGATCTGGTAACTTCAACTTCAATACAGGTCACAACTCACAGTATCCCGTTGTAGATCCTCTCACTGAGCTCCTGGTCTCTCACTAGACTCTTCATATCCCAGCCGCTACTGGATCCCATGAGCTCCTTCACTAACTAACCCACTGTGACTTCCAAGTGTCACCCTTACTGTCCCGCTGGGTCCCTGACTTGGCTCTTCAGCTAACCTGCTGAATCCTCTGCAAGGGTCACCTTCACTGTTCCGCTGAGTCCCTAAATGGACCCTGCTGAAGCTTCCCTAACTTCTTCACCATCCCCGGCTAGTGAAAAAGGCTTCTCTGGTACTTCTTCAGTCTCCACAGAATCTGGCCTCTGATAACAGGAGAGATTGTCCCTTGCTGGCGACTGTGTCCCTTTTATCTCTGACTCTGATTCTCGCTTGCCTCTCTGACGGCAACTGTTTTCCTTCACCTGTGGCAACTACTTGGTCTTCCAGCCGGCAGAACCCCCTGAACCATCGTTGGGCTCCAAGCCTTAAGCCCCAACCACGTGCTGCATGCTTCCAACCTGGATAGGCCTCAGACCGCCTAGCAGCCAGGTACTCCCGGATAGGCCTCAGGCTTCGAGCTTCTCAGCACACGTCCACCCAGACAGCCGTCCAGGTGGCACAGAACTCTGATCACCTGACTCATCCCGAATAAATAGGCTCTCCTAGCAGGCCAAGGGCAAAGAAACCCTTGCCAATTGGCTAAAACAACCCATCCACTCCTAGTCCGGATTTACTAAGCCCTTGTCAATCTAATGCCACAGGTAACAATGCCACCTAGTGACAGAAGAGAGAGGTGCATCAAACCCAGATTTAGGAAAATGTCAGTGGATCACCCTAACAATCAGCCAGGCTGGTTACGGCCTAGCAAACTAAATTTGATAGTAACCCTACCTAACACCAGAGTGCTACACTTAACTCTTCTCAATAGCCAGCCCACTGTTTGCATAAAGACTGATAACCATTGAGAGGAGTGTTGAGTAGGGATGGGCTTTATGTTCGGGTCGAACATGAGTTTGACTCTAACATTGGCTGTTAGCCAGTTCGCCGAACAGCGAACCATTTTGGGTGTTCGTGGCAAATTCGAAAGCTGCGGAACACCCTTTAAAAGTCTATGGGAGAAATCAAAAGTGCTAAGTGCTCTCTCGTCCCAATGAACCTTTATGTGTATTGCCGGACCGACAATTCATTATAGCCGGCACTAGCTCTAGCACTTTTAAATGACTTTTTTCCCGACAATTCATTATAGCCGACACTAGCTCTAGCACTTTTAAATGACTTTTTTTTCCCGACAATTCATTATAGCCGTCACTAGCTCTAGCACTTTTAAATGACTTTTTTCCCGACAATTCATTATAGCCGGCACTAGCTCTAGCACTTTTAAATTACTTTTTTTCCCCGACAATTCATTATAGCCGGCACTAGCTCTAGCACTTTTAAATGACTTTTTTTTCCTGACAATTCATTATAGCCGTCACTAGCTCTAGCACTTTTAAATGACTTTTTTTCCCTTTAGAAATGTCATTTTGCTGTCAGACTGTTCTAAACACAGGAAACATGCGCCCCTTTACAGGCATACTATAGACACCCCCAGGTACGAAATTTAAAGGAATATTACATGTTTATTGTTTCACTTTAAGCATTATTAAAATCACTGCATCCGATAAAACGGACGTTTTTAAAACTTCTTTTTGCATTGATACATGTCCCCTGGGGCAGGACCTGGGTCCCCAAACACTTTTTAAGACAATACCATGCATATAAGCCTTTAAAATTAGCAGATTTTTCATGTTTGTGTCCCATAGACTTTAACGGTGTTCGCGTGTTCGAACAAATTTTTTGCCTGTTTGCATGTTCTGGTGCGAACCAATCGGGGGGGTGTTCGGCTCATCCCTAGTGCTGAGGCAGGTTGCTGTGACGTTCTCAGGAAGCTATGTACAGCATTCTGTCAGCTTCTCCCACCAGTCATGATTTGCCTGCATTGCATAGAAAAGCACAGAAACCCTGTGATGATGTCACTGAGTCAAAAATAAGCTGTAATGAAAAATAGACAGTTGTGCTTTAAAATGTCCCTAGCATATCGTTGGGGGAAAGAGGAGCCAGTGATGGCAAAAGATTAAACTTCAGCTTTACCAATCCAAAAGAGTGGCAACCCTTTACATGGTTTTGTTCTATGCAACCTCCCACTTATGCCGGTATGTGTTGGAGGGATTGTAATGGCTTAGAGAGAGCAGTTGTATTGAGCACTTGGGCCTGAATTTCTGGAAGCACAGGTCCAAAGAAAGAAGAGTAATGGCAACCATAGTTTCCAACTACGAGACTGTTAGATTGTTACTTTGCTCCTTACATCCCAATTGTGTGAAACTCTCCTAGGAGCTGTGATGGCGACTTCCTACAGTTTTGACAATGTCACTTTATGTAAACTTTTTTTTACAAAGTCAATGAGGCATCCAAGGGATTGCTCCACGTAAGAGCAATTACAGCTGCTATAAAGTATTTCAAATTGGAGTTATGCGTTACCCAATTAAAAATGTGATAATAATTATCTGGAAGTGATTATTCTCCATCCATAACAATGTGCAGAGTCTGTTTTATTGCACTCATCACCATGAAAGGAACTTTTATATGATTAACTTGGACTGACCTCTGCTATCTCCTGGTGTAAGTGGATCTGGATCACAAAGGGTGGGTGATATCTGCAGGGGTACCATTAAGTCTGTATGTCCCAAAACATATAGATACGGCAGATCCCCAGACAAAGTATCAAGGGTTTTACATTTGAGCCTGCTGTGACCAATTAAAATAAAGAAGAATGCAACAGTTTTTTAAGCCCTCTTTATTGTATAGAGAAGAACAAATGGCACCATGTTTCAGGAGTCAAAAGAGCCACCTCCATCAAAGCTGGTATAAACAGATATTATAAGATAGGAGGAATATTAGTAATGTTGCAGTGAGTTTAAAACTGAATTCCAGCCATTTACACCCCCCACACCCTTTTTCTCCTTAATGTTACTAATCGCTATATTAGTTAAACAAAAGATCCAAAGCTAAAAGCTCCTTTTACTTACCTAAAGCCATGCCGTGCTGGGTCCTGAGTCTCTTATCTTCTTCACTGTAGAAAAGGAGTATCCTTCTTTAGGAGGTAATGTGGACACATTTTGTTTGCTTAGAAATATCCTAAAAAGGCATATAATTGCCTGTATGAATGAGGCCTTACAATTCCCATCTCCTGCTTGCCCTGTCTTCCCACTTGTTTCTGATCACAATTTCTGTCTGCTGCCTGCCCCAACCTCTTGTTTATTTTTGATCATGATTCCTGTCTGTTGCCTGCCCTGCTGACCTCCTGCTTGTTTCTGATCATGAATTGACACTGACATTGGTGAATAACAGGGGCCTTCTTAGACTTTGTTGACTCTCCTGATCATTATCAGCAGAGTGTGATTATGAATGCCCTGAACTGCTGTTTGTTTCTGACCATGAATCCTGTCTGCTGCCTGCCCCAGATCCTCCTTGTTTATGATCATGATTCCTGTCTGTCACTTGCTCCAACCTCCTGCTTGTTTCATGCTTGTGATCATAATTATAATCTGCTGCCTGGCCAACCTCCTACATGTTTCAAAATATGAGTGCTGTCTGCTGCCTGCCGCAACTTCCTGCTTGTTTCTAACCCTGATTTCTGTCAGTCATCTACTTTGACGTCCTGCTTGTCTCTGATCATAATTCCCATCTACCCAACCTTCTGCTTGCTTTTATTATGATTTCTGTCTGCCACCTGCCTGAAATCCTGATTGCAATTTCTGTCTGCTGCCTGCTCCAACCCACTGCTTGCTTGCTTCTGATCATGATTCTCATCTGCTGCCTGTCTTGAACTGCTGCTTGTTTCTTATCATTAATTCTGTTTACTGCCTGCTCCAACATCCTGCTTGTTTCTGATCATGATTCCTGTCTGTTGCCTGCTCCAACCTCTTGCTTGTCTCTAATCATATTTCACGTCTCCTGCTTGTTTCTGAAAATTTGAAAATATGAAATATTGAAATATTTCTGTCTGCCACTGGTCTTGACTTTCTGCTTGTTTCTGATAACGATTCCTTCATGTTTGCTTCTCTGACCTCCTGTTTGTTTCTGCTCCAACCTCTTGCTTGTCTCTAATCATATTTCACGTCTCCTGCTTGTTTCTGAAAATTTGAAAATATGAAATATTGAAATATTTCTGTCTGCCACTGGTCTTGACTTTCTGCTTGTTTCTGATAACGATTCCTTCATGTTTGCTTCTCTGACCTCCTGTTTGTTTCTGATCATGATTCCTGCCTGCTGCCTGCCCTGACCACTTTGTTTTCTTTGACCATGATCTTAATGCTCTATTTTGCCTAAATGTTGCCAGCTCTCGCCAGCCGGAGAGCACCCAACAACCGCATCCCAGGATCCCTTTGCAGCAAAGTATATCACCAGTGGATACTGGAGGACTCCTTAGATTTGATCTTATTTACTCTCCTGATCAGCATCAACAAAGTGTAATTTATAAATTTTCAACCCCACCGCTATAGACAAGGTTGTTAAACTACTTGCTAACATCCACCTTACCACCTGCCCTCTGGATCCTGTTCCCTCGCAAATGCTACGTTCACCCTCTGGCTCTATGCTACACTCTCTAACTCACATCTTCAATCTCCCTCTCTTCTGGCATCTTCCCCAACTCTCTAAAACATGCACTTGTCAGACCCATACTTAAAAAGCCCTCACTGGACCCATCCAATCTTAACAACCTACGCCCCATCTCCTTGCTCCCCTTCTTATCCAAACTCCTTGAACGTCTGGTCTACAACCAATTGAGCGTCCACCTTGCTGATAATAGCCTTCTTGATCCCCTTCAGTCTGGATTTCGTGCTCAACACTCCACAGAAACTGCTCTCCTAAAACTAACAAACGATCTACTAACGGCCAAAACCAATCGACACTATTCTGTACTCCTACTCCTGGACCTCTCTGCTGCATTTGATACGGTTGACCACCCCCTCTTCCTCAAAAAACTCCATGCCTTTGGTCTCCGTGACTATACTCTTTGCTGGATCTCTTCCTACTTATCCAACCGCACCTTTAGCGTTTCTTACAACTCTACTTCCTCCTCTCCTCTTCCTTTCTCTGTTGGGGTCCCCCAAGGTTCTGTTCTTGGACCTCTCCTATTTTTAATCTACACCTCCTCCCTGGGTCAGCTGATAGCCTCCCATGGCTTCTAATACCACCTCTACACTGATGTCACCCAAATCTATTTCTCTACCCCTCAGCTCACTCCCTCTGTCTCCTCATGTATCACTAATTTACTATCAGATATATCAGTCTTGATGTCACATCACTTCCTCAATCTATCCAAAACCGAACGTATAATTTTTCCTCCCCCATATGCCCCTTTCCCTTCCCCTGATCTCTCTGTCAAAGTCAATGGCACAACTATAAACCCATCCCCGCATGCCAAGGTTCTAGGTGTAGTCCTGGACTCTGAACTCTCCTTTAAGCACCATGTCCAAACACTGTCCAAATCTTGCCGCCTCAACCTCCGCAACATCTCCAAAATACACCCCTTTCTAACCAATGACACAACAAAGCTCCTAATTTACACGCTGGTCATCTCTCGCCTCGACTACTGAAACTCCCTTCTCATTGGCTTACCTCTTCATAGTCTATCACCTCTTCAATCCATCATGAATGCTGCTGCCAGACTCATCCACCTTACCAATCGCTCTGTGTCTGCTACCCCTCTCTGTCAATCCTTCCACTGGCTTCCGCTCACCCAACAAATTGAATTCAAAATACTAACAACTACTTACAAAGCCATCCACAATTTAGCCCCCAGCTACATCACTAGCCTAGTCTCTAAATACCAACCTACTCGTTCTCTTCCTTCCTCTCAAGACCTCCTGCTCTCTAGCTCCCTCGTTACCTCTTCCCATGCTTGCCTCCAGGATTTCTCCAAAGCCTCTCCAATCCTATGGAATGCCTTACCCCAATCTGTCCTCTTATCTCCTACTCTATTAGCTTTTAGACGATCCCTGAAAACCCTTCTCTTCAGAGAAGCCTACCGTACCCACACCTAACAACTGTATTTTCATTTTCTCCATCAGCTCACCCGCCAAAGTTATTACCTTTTGTTCCAATTGACCCTCCCTTCTAGATTGTAAGCTCTAACGAGCAGGGCCCTCTGATGCCTCCTGTATTGATTTGTATTGTAAGTGTACTGTCAGCCCTCATGTTGTAAAGCGCTGCGCAATCTGTTGGCGCTATATAAATCCTGTATAATAATACTAATAATAATAATATTAAACCTAACGTATACATGATAAATTAGAAGTAAAAGTATTTCAATAATGCATTTTTTCCCCTTGCTGTCACAACTAATACTGCTAGAGAATACAGCTTGTCCAATCACAGATGGAATTCAGATCAATGCAGAGAGAAGAGGGAGCAATTTGAAGGTGTGTGTGTAGCTTGAATAATCAATCACTGTTACATTTGAAAACATTCATCATTTATCGCCTTCAACATGGAACGTTGAGCTCCATCTAATTACTTGTTTTCTTACAAGTTTTCTTGTCAAATCCTTGGCAAATATTTCTTTATATCGTCAATAAAAATCTGCACATATAAATGAATGACAATCACATTTCACATCCAAACTGGCCAGAAAATAGCCCTGGTTATTTCCAGAAACACAAAGACATTTTCTATGGAATGTCACTTGTATGGGTTCCTGTGAGGCACATTAAAATGATCACAAATTAAAGATCTCTGGCTTGTCTTCCTTCGCATGCCAAAGCTCTGAACAACCCTTTTTTCTGAGTATATATCTATGTTTTTTCCAAGCATGTCTGAATTAATTTACTGTTGATTGACTTATTACCTCTGCTGGAAGTCTGTTGTAGACATCAATAAATACTTCTGTAAAATAATACTTTCTAAAGCAGTGGCAGCTGTTGGTCAAAATTTTGGGTGGGGGGGCCAAACAGTCCCGGCCCCCTCACTCGCACTAGTACCCCCCCCACAGCTCTTGATCGATCCACTCGCACTACACACTCCCACTTCCCCCAGCGCTCGGTCGATAGCCCGCAATCCTCAGGCACTAACACCACCACCCCCCTCATGCGCGAGATCCATGGCCTTACCTTACTGCGGAAGAGGTGTGAGGAGAAGAAGGAGGTGGGGGGTGATGCTCTGCTGAATAGGGGTAGGGCTCCTAGGAAAGACTGCTGCTGCCAGGGCCCTTGCTTTTCCTCTGGGCCAAACAGGAGGCGGGTCCTAAGACTCCTTGCCAATTGGGTCTCAGGACCGGCTTCCTGATTGGCCAGGAGGAAAAGCAGGAAGACATTAGCGAATATTAATTTGCTAGTGGGAATTTGCTAGAGGAATCATGACCTCCTTCCTCCTGCTGGTGATCCCTCTAGGGAGATAAATATCTATATAGAGGAATCAGGACCTCCTTCCTCCTGCTGATGACCTCTCCAGTGAGATAAAGATCTATATAGAGAAATCAAGACCTCCTTACTCATCCTGGTGACCCTCTAGTGATAACTAAATATCTATATAGAGGAATCAGGACCTCCTTCCTTCACTTGGTGATTCCTCTAGTGATCTAGATGGAGGAATCTGAATCTCCTTCCTCCTGCTGGTGATCCCTCTTGTGATAAATAGAATTCAATAAATGAGATTCAGGACCTCCTTCTCCTGATGTAGATCCCTCTAGTGATACACCCCAGAATTGTATTCACTTTACCTACTGTTGAGCCATACTATTTGCTCATTTTGCAATCATCTGAAATAAGCAACCCTGAATCTCTTCTTCCATACTTCTAGCTAATTCTGCTATAAAAAGTCTGTCTCTTCTAAGGCTCAGTACAGAGTCCGGATCACTTGAAAATTAAGTCCAGTTTTATGTAGCAAGTGGTATTGGCAGTACTGGTGTGGTGGTAGCACTCTCGCCTAGCAGTAAGAAGGGTCGCTGGTTCGTATCCCAGCCACTGACACTACCTGCCTGGAGTTTGCATGTTCTCCCTGTGCCTGCGTGGGTTTCCTCCGGGTACTCCGGTTTCCTCCCACACTCCAAAGACATGCTGGTAGGTTAATTGGATCCTGTCTAAATTGTCCCTAGTATGTATGAATGTGAGTTAGGGACCTTAGATTGTAAGCTCCTTGAGGGTAGGGACTGATGTGAATGTACAATGTATATGTAAAGCGCTGCGTAAATTGACGGCGCTATATAAGTACCTGAAATAAATAAAATAAATAAATAAGTACAGATGCTAAATACAAGAGTTATTGCTGCCAAATGCAGTCATATTTGTCTTGTCCCTGGTGAGGGTATTGCAGAGCCCACTCTACCCAATCAAAGAGTCAGAGGGGTGTGTTGTAAAGATGATGGAATGTTTTATACCTTTAGAAGAGATACACCCTTACAACAAAGTATCCTGGGCACATTTATATTTGCCTATGACAAGGTTTTACAATCAGAAGACCAGTATATTATTTAGCAGCATGAAATAAGGATTTGTTAGATACCAAACATGATATAGATCTGATGTATATTTCTCTTAGGAGGTCTAATCTATCTTACATAGGGTAACCAGTGGTATAGGGGTAATCACTTCTGCCTTGCAGGCACTGTGGTCCAAATCCTCTTTGTGCAAAGGTTTTCTCAAGGTACTGCTGTTTACTCCCACACACAAAAGACTTGTTAAGTTAATTGGCTCCTATCTAAATTGGCCCTAATATGTTTGTTTATGCATGATAGTGAATAATGTGAATATTAGTGTTATGGCCAGTAGCTATAGCAGTAGAGAGGCTCCCACCGACCAGCAGGATAAGTATAAAAGCAGGTCTCCCAAGGTGGATGACGCGGGCTCATCTGAGATGTGGAGTCTAAGTACTAACATGTATTTACAAGAGCTCCTGATTTTGGTGATGGGTTTTGCTGTATGTTATTACCAGGTCGCGGTCCTCAGGATCACCCCACCAGAAGGTGAGCAAGCCGCAGTAGGAGATACAGAGCTGTCTTTAATATTGATTGGACCCTGGGCAAAAATTTTCTTGGGGCCCCCCTCCATGTAATTTCACTCTCCACCTGCTCTGAGACATACAATAAATAGCAGCTAGACTAAAAAATCAGTTTACTGAATCAGATCAAGCAGTGATTGGTTGCCAGAGGTTACAGTGTATCATTACTGCTCACTGACTAGTTGCTAGAGGTTACAGCACACATTACGGATCACTGATTAGTTGCTAGAGGTTAGAGCACATGATTTATGCTTACTGATTGGTTGCTAGAGGTTGCAGCACATCATCTCCCCACTGCTTGCACACCATGGACTGGGGAGGTGAGGGGACTCATTAATAGACAGAAAACTCCTAGGGATCCTAGGATTCCTGGGATCAGTGGCAGTGCTGGGGGGAGAGGAGGATGTGATCAATGTCAATGCTGATTTTTTTTTTTTTTACCGACTAACAATATAAATAGGAGTTTCAACACTGGCCACCAATGTAAAGGGGGTTTACACTGACCACTAATGTAATAGGGGTTTACACTGACCACTAATGTAAAAGAAGCATTCACAGTAACCTCCAATGTAGGGAGGGGTTTGCACTGACCACTAATGAAGGGGGACATTCACACTGGCCACTAGTGTGAATGTAAGGATTCTACACCTAGCACCAATGTAATGAGAAGATTTACACTGACCACCAATGTAACTGAGACATTTAGCCTGCGTTCACATTTGTGTATGTCAGGAATGCATGCAAAATCACTTTCCTGACACCACAGAAACGTGTTACCCTTTAGCAGATACACAGCAGTGCCATTAATTGTTTTGTGCGATTTTGAAAAAGGGTTTGGGACTTCTTCCGCATTTGTAGAGCATAGAGCAGCCCATTGAAATGAATAGGCTGCCTTGCACGTGACCTATATCTTTATCCACCCTGTCAGTACACCTTTGCATTCTTAAACCCCTGCTAACCTCTGCACCCCAAATTTCCCCCATCCTCTTCACTACAATCCCCCTCCCTTTAACTCTACCTGTCTCCTCTGCTCATCTTTGCACCCGCCTTCCTTACCTCCATACATCCCCTCCTTGCTCACCTGTGCACCCAAACTGTAATTCCTTCTCTGCCTACCTCTGCATACCCCACACGACCCTCCATCTCACTAATTTGCTTACCTTTGCAGAACAGGCTGATGGTAGGCTTAATGACCACAATTGTAGGCAGGACTTTCAAGCATGCCCCTTTATCTCCCCAGTGGGCAGCATTCAGTATAGGTGATGGTGGATTTGACCTCAGGGGGGGCATGATATACATATGAATACTACCTCTATTTACATATGAATGTTGCTGGTCCATCGCTATTTACATTTGAATGCTGGTATTTACATGTAAACACAGGGTCTTCAGGTGAGTCATCTGTACACAACAATAGGGCAAAGCTGGGCAGCAATAGTAATAGAACTTCACACTGACATATCGGGACACAGGGCTAAAACCTCAAGGGACAAGGGAATTTAAACTGGGATAGTTGTCAAGTATGATGCAGCTGCTTCGGGCCCCACAACAATGACAGGACCCAGGGCAGCTGCCCCTTTTGCCCGGCCTTAAAGACGGCCCTGAGCAGATATAGCAGGTAGAGGTAAGCAGAAGCATAGTCAGTAAAAAAGCCAAAGGCTGGTAATGAGTGGTTGCAGGTTGGGATCAAGCAGAAGCATAGTCGAGGAACAAGCCAAAGGTTGGTAATGGTAGCAAGGATACGGACGCAGCAGGAGTGACAAGAGTGAGATCATGGCTGGAGAGAATGCAGTAATCTGTCAAACAGGAAGCGCAAAGGCATGGCTAACATAGGAAGTTAATGGGAGGAGCAAAGTGTTCGAGGTTCAAGAAAAACAGGATTCAAGGCAGGATCATGTCATGACTGTCCAGCATCCCAAGTGGCTTGACAAGAAGAGACATCACCAGACACAGCAGCGTTCAGAGGTACAGAACCGGGTCCTGACAATTAGCCTTCTGGACCTTGTAAATTAAATTGGCTTCTGTCTAAATTAGTCCTATAATGTGGGATAGTGAATGATGTGAATATTAACCTTCTGGACCTTGTAAATTAAGTGGGTGCGGTGTGTAACCAATTGTTATCTTTTTATCCATTAGCGTTGCCACTATTATATAATACAGTAACAACAGATTCCATAAGCAGTCCGTGACAGCCATTACTTACATAGGTTGCCATTTAGATCTCGGGCTCTTATTTATTTATGTGCATGTATTTCAGCATAGGGTTTAACCTAAGTGTGATTTATATGCGTGAATGATGTATATGGGCATGCATGCCGATTTATAGGTGCATATATTTGCAGATTGGCATAAAAGGGCGCAATTCATTTGTGCCCATGCACGTGGGTTCACGGCCACCCCCCTCCCTCCCCTCTCCTTCCCCTAGGAATATTCTGTTATAATAATAAATACGAAAAAAAATGTCATTGTATTGCATGTTTTGTTTCTGGTGTCGCTACCCCTTTAAATTTCCAGGTTAGCTGGGACAGGTGATCTCCAACTGGTCCAGGTGAAGCAGGTGACCGTGTGGAAGGTTCTGGAACCCACCTGGACGCTAAATAAGGCAGCAGCAGCTGGTGCTTCTTGCTGCTGGCTGGGCACCAGACTTTGCTCCTGCGGGCCCACCATGAAGACTCTTCTGAGGGAGCTCCTGGAATGAGCGGAGAGCCCCAGAGGAAAAGAATGGTTGCACCGCTGCCTTGCCATGGGGGATGTGGAAGAAGAGCAGCATGAAGAAAAGGGAGAAGTCATGGCGGAGTCCCCTGGAGCTTCCAGCAGCCGTCCAGCGCCATGATGACCACACGCCCCTCGCCGTCAGACCCAGGCGCATCCGCGCAGCAGAACGGCCAGTAGCCGTGGCACCCAAAGAGGAGGAGTCCTGGCATCAGCATGAAAGAGGCATTGCCTCTCCACCAGCATTGCAGAGCTCTGGCACGCACAGGCAAGCTCTCTCCACGTCAATAAAGAGGCACGGCCATAAGGGTAGTCGTGGGCCGCGTCCAGTCCAGCCCAGTCAAGCCACGCCTCCACATCCTGCTCCTGTTGCTGGGAAACCCACTGAGCAGCCATCCAGGCGCCCTCTGCAGGACGATTTGCCGGCTGCACCAGCTATACAACAGCAAGATAATTTAACCCTCATTGTGCCCTCATTGCAACCGGGTTTGCCTCATACATTGTCTAAATCTATGAGTTCTTTTCCTCTGTTGGATTCTCTGTTATCCTCCTTTTCTAAAATAGCTGAGGCTGTAGTGTCCCAGCATTCCTCTTCTTCTCCGCCTGTTCTTTCACCTGCTAATGTGTGGTCTCCGAATGTTAACATATCTTTTCCAGCACAAACACCTGTCACACAATGCTTACCTGACATTTCTCCTTCAGCTGATTTATTTAAACATGTGGATAGAGAATATTACTGGCTAACTCAATTAGTGAAGAAAAATGAACAGCTGCTACATAAGAATGTGACAAAACTTCAATGCAAAAGATCAGTGAAAAATGTAGCGCTAAAAATATAAAACAATAAACATTGAACAATATATCATGTATTGTCAGTAAATAATAAAAACTTTGTGATAAAAATCAATCTCAAATATAATGAATATAAAACAGAACATGTATATAATGAGTAGAAACACAAGTGAGAAAGTCCCAAAGGTGAAACAATCCTATGGTAAACATTTGTGGAGACCACCACGAAAAGTTGTTGCTCAGAAGTGGGGTACAAAGGCCTCAGCAGGCATGTAGAGCATCAGGAATAGTGTGTCCTCCACCCGAGATAAGGGGTATACACCACTCTTATCCGGAAATAGTGCACTTGAATGTCAGCAACAACGAGTCAATCAAGCGAGGATAGCCCGATCAGCAGGTTTCCAGAATGATCCAAGGAATCCAAAGAGCTCCAAGAACGAATCCAGGGAATCGTGCAGGTAACCGTGAGGCTGGAACTCAGATGTTAAGCAGCCAGACTGAAAAGCCAAAAACTCCTATTACAAGATCACATTGTTGAGTCATCAAAAAGTTCACATTCTTCACTTCTCTCAAAAGTGGTAGCGGCTAGTTCCTGGCGATGGCCAGGCTTAAATCGCCTTTTCTCCACATCCCTTTGTCTGCAGACCTGAAGGAAGACTTGTCGGTTTGGCATCAATTCCTTGACCAATATAACGGGCGGTCGATCTTTCAAGATGACTTCATCTTTGCAGCTGATCTTGAGCTCGCCACTGACGCGGCAGGCTTCCAAGGGTTTGCGGCCATTTGGCTCACACATTGGCTATGTGGTTCTTGGCCTGATTCTTGGATTGCTCGGAATGCTACCAAGAACATTGTTTTGTTAGAATTGTTTCCTATTGTTGCCGCTTTTGTGCTTTGGAGTGCACATTTCGCTAACAAACAAATAATTGTTCAAACTGATAACAAAGGAGTGGTTTTTGCCATAAATTCTTTATCTTCTAAGTCCCTCTCTGTCATTAAGTTAATTCGGTATTTCGTTTTACTGTGTTTAAAACAAAACGTATGGGTAAAAGCTCAGCACATTCCCGGGAAATCTAACATAATTGCGGATGCTTTATCCTGTTTGCAGATTTCACTTTATCCCATTTGCAGTTTCCGACAGCTGTTTCCTCAAGCGGATCGCGAGGGATCTGTGTGTCCAGCCCACTTGTGGAATTTGATATAGATGCCTTATCCATGGTGATTACGTGGATAAGGAAATTACGTCAATGCTGTTCGCCCTCCCATGGGGCATCATCAAGTAGGTCCTTGATGACGCCATGTGGGAGGGCGAAACACTTTGAGGTAATTTCCGGTTCTGAGACCAACAGACGTCACTTCCGGTATCTGTGGAACGCACGCCAATAGCGGCGTTTCCTATTTGCGCTCTCTTGACATTTTATGCCTGTTTTTACCCTGCATTTTGTAAGTATCCATTTGTACTTGTGCAATAAACTTATTGCCAAACGGTACTTCACTATAGTTCCCTCCTTTTTTTTAGTTTTGGGTACTAATATCTTGGATGATTATCATGAGCATGTGTGATCTGCCTGGTGAATTGATGTAAAGCTGCCATCCCTGGCCATCATTTTAAGCCTGAAACGACCCCTGCCCCCTGGACCCTATTCCCTCTCAAACACTATGGTCGCCCTCTGACTCTATCCTACACTCTCTAACTCACATCTTCAATCTCTCCCTCACCTCTGGCATTTTCCCCAAGGCTTTAAAACATGCACTGGTCACCCCATGCTTAAAAAGCCGTCCTTGAACCCTACCAAGCTTAACAACCTACGCCCTATCTCCTTGTTCCCTTTTTCCTCTAAACTCCTTGAACGCCTGGTTTACAACCAACTGAGTGACCACCTCATTAAGAATAACCTTCTTGATCCCCTTCGATCTGGATTTCGCCCTCAACACTCCACAGAAACTGCTCTTTTAAAACTCACAAATGACCTACTAACTGCAAAAACCAACAGACACTATTCTGTACTACTTCTGGACCTTTCAGCTGCCTTTGACACGGCTGACCACCCCCTCCTCCTCAAAAAACTTTACTCCCTCGGTCTCCGTGACTGTGCTCTTCAGTGGCTCTCATCCTACTTATCCCAGCGCACCTTCAGTGTCACTTACAATTCTACTTCCTCCACTCCTCTTCCCTTCTCCGTCGGGTCCCCCAAGGTTCTGTTCTTGGACCTCTTTTATTTTCAATCTACACCTCTTCCCTGGGTCAGCTGATAGCCTCTCATGGCTTTCAATATCATTTCTATGCTGATGACACACAAATCTATCTCTCCACCTCTCAACTCACTCCATCAGTCTCCTCACGTATCACTAACTTACTAACCGACATATCTGTATGGATGTCACACCACTTCCTCAAACTCAACTTGTCCAAAACCGAATTTATAATATTTCCTCCCCCACGTGCCTCTTCCCCTGACTTGTCTGGCAAGAGCAATGGCAAAGCCATCCACCAGTCCCCACATGTCAGGGTACTAGGTGTTATCCTGGACGCTGAACTCTCCTTTCGGCCCCACATCCAATCACTTTCCAAAGCTTGCCGCCTCAGCCGCCTCAGCCTCCGCAACATCTCTAAACTACGTCCCTTTCTAACCAATGAAACCACAAAGCTCCTGATTCACTGGTTATCTCCCTCCTTCAGTCCATCATGAATGCTGCTGCAAGACTCATCCACCTTACAAACCGCTCAGTGTCCGCTACCCCTCTCTGCCAATCCCTCCATTGGCTGCCACTTGCCCAACAAATTAAATTCAAAATACTAACAATAAGTTACAAAGACATCCACAACTCTGCCCCCAGCTACATCACTAACCTAGTCTCAAAATACCAACCTAATCGCCCCCTTCGTTCCTCCCAAGACCTCCTGCTCTCTGCTCCCTCATCACCTCCTCCCATATCCACCTCCAGGCAGGGCCGGACTGGCCTACCGGAATACTGGGAAATCTCCTGGTGGGCTGGCTGTCTGGCTGCCCCTGGGGCCGCTGTGAGGGCAGCAGCGCCTGAAAGAAATATGGCTGCGGGGCCGCCGGGCTGACATGCAACTGCGCAGGCGCCAGCAATGTTCTCGGATTGTTCTCGGAAGTGTGTACGGGCTTTCCCGAGCTAGCCGTGCTCGGGGAAAGCCCGTACACACTCGGCAATTCTCGGAAATGCGGGCGCATGCGCAGTGACACGATGGTGCCGAGAGGCGCCATTTTTAAAAGTAGAGCAGTTACAGCGCTCACCGCAGTGAGTACTCGTCTGGTGGCCTCTTCCTCCTGCCCCCCCATGCAGACTCTGACCTCCTGCCCCCCCTGCAGCCTCTGACCTCCTGCCCCCCCTGCAGCCTCTGACCTCCTGTCCCCCCCTGCAGCCTCTGACCTCCTGTCCCCCCTGCAGCTTCTGACCTGTCCCCCCCCTCCGCAGCCTCTGACCTCCTGCCCCCCCCTGCAGCCTCTGACCTCCTGTCCCCCCCTGCAGCTTCTGACCTCCTGCCCCCCCCCTCCCCTCCACAGCCTCTGACCTCCTGTCATCCCCTCCGCAGCCTCTGACCTCCTGTCATCCCCCTGCAGCCTCTGACCTCCTGTCCGCCCCCCTCCCCTCCGCAGCTTCTGACCTCCTGCCCCCCCTGCAGCCTCTGACCTCCTGCCCCCCCTGCAGCCTCTGACCTCCTGTCCCCCCCTGCAGCCTCTGACCTCCTGTCCGCCCCCCTCCCCTCCGCAGCCTCTGACCTCCTGTCCCCCCCCTGCAGCCTCTGACCTCCTGTCCCCCCCCTGCAGCCTCTGACCTCCTGTCATCCCCCCTCCCCTCAGCAGCCTCTGACCTCCTGTCATCCCCCCTCCCCTCCACAGCGTCTGACCTCCTGTCATCCCCCCGCAGCCTCTGACCTCCTGTCATCCCCCCCGCAGCCTCTGACCTCCTGTCCCCCCCCTGCAGCCTCTGACCTCCTGTCCCCCCCCTGCAGCCTCTGATCTCCTGTCCCCCCCCTGCAGCCTCTGACCTCCTGTCATCCCCTCCGCAGCCTTTGACCTCCTGTCCCCCCCTGCAGCCCCTGACCTCCTGTCCACCCCCCTCCCCTCCACAGCCTCTGACCTCCTGTCATCCCCTCCACAGCCTCTGACCTCCTGTCATCCCCTCCACAGCCTCTGACCTCCTGTCATCCCCCTGCAACCTCTGACCTCCTGTCATCCCCCTGCAACCTCTGACCTCCTGTCCCCCCCTGCAGCCTCTGACCTCCTGTCCGCCCTCCTCCCCTCCGCAGCCTCTGACCTCCTGTCCCCCCCGCAGCCTCTGACCTCCTGTCCCCCCCTGCAGCCTCTGACCTCCTGTCCCCCCCTGCAGGCTCTGACCTCCTGTCATCCCCCGCCCGCAGCCTCTGACCTCCTGTCATCCCCCCTCCCCTCCGCAGCCTCTGACCTCCTGTCATCCCCTCTGCAGCCTCTGACCTCCTGTCATCCCCCCGCAGCCTCTGACCTCTCCTGTCATCCCCTCCGCAGCCTCTGATCTCCTGTTGTCCCCCCCCACAGCCTCTGACCCCTCCTGTTGTCCCCTCCGCAGCTTCTGACCTCTCCTGTACCATCCGCAGCCTCTGACCATCTCTTGTCTTATATCACGTCTGCAGTCTGGAGAGGAGTCAAGAGTGGGAGTGCTGCAGGGATGGGGGTCATGGGAGAAGTCAGACATGTATGAACTGTGGAGAGGAAACTATGGGATAAAACCAGAGCCACCGAGCTGGAGCCGACTGACTGAGCCCTGTAAGGTGCACCTGAGAGAAGGTCAGTGACAGCGCCGCCAGGCCTACCTGAGGGGGGGGTCAATATAATATTGTAAGGGGGCACTGATATAAAGGTTTACCCCTTATATCAGTAAACCCCCTTACTTTGGTGTTTTCTTTCTGCGGAAGGTAGTCTCTGGTCACCAGAGTCCTCCCCACATTCCCAGAGTTCCCCTTTACATCATAGTCTGCAGGATTCCACCTTACAGTGCAAGGGGGAACTCTGATGTAAAGGGGAATGCAGTGGACTCTGATATAAGTGGGGTCTCTGGTCACCAGTGCCCCCCTTTTATATCAGAGTTCCCGCTTAGATCATGATCTGCAATGTTCCCCTTTATGTCAGAGTTCCCTTGCACTGTAAAGGGGAATCCTCCTGATATATGGGGGAACTCTGTGTTGGGTTATATTAATCTGACTTTCATGTAAATGGAGAAATATGGTTTTTTACTTTTGTTTAACTTAACACATTGCTAATAGCAGTTTATAGATTAAATATTGATATTTGCACTAGGGCTGCAACGATTAATCAATATTATCGATAATAATCGATAATGAAAATCGTTGTCAACGATTTTCATTATCGATTAGTTGATCCGCACCTTCCGTCCGCCCGTCCGTCCGTTTAAAACCCCCCCCGTTCGACTGTGTACAAGGCGCCGTTGTATGACGCCGCATGTCCGCGCCGCACGTCCGCGCCGCTCGTCTTACTATGTACAAGGCGCCGCCCTTTGACGAGGCACGTCCGCACCTCCCCCTTTTGACGTCAGCTCCCCACTGAACTTCTCAGCCCCGCCCGCTGCTGCCTCGAGGGAACAGAGAGGCGAGAAGCAGCTGTGAGGGGAGCTGAGCTGGCGATCACAGTGCACACTGAAACGAAGGTAGCCAACAGTTAATGTAAAATACACACACAGTACATTTATGATAAATGTTTATGACCAGTACCCCATCCTAGTATTACTGGGGGGGGGGGGCTTTATAGGTGTTCTGGGGGGGTGGGTAGAATAGTAGTGCCCCAAATTGTTTCCTGGGATTGGGGGAAATAGTGCCCTATTGGTGTTCCTGGAAGGGGGAGAAGAGTGCCCCATCATTGGTGTTCCCGGAGGAATAGTGCCCCATCATTGGTGTTCCCGGAGGAATAGTCATAGTGCCCCATCATTGGTGTTCCCGGAGGAATAGTGCCCCATCATTGGTGTTCCCGGAGGAAAAGTGCCCCATCATTGGTGTTCCCGGAGGAATAGTGCCCCATCATTGGTGTTCCCGGAGGAATAGTGCCCCATCATTGGTGTTCCCGGAGGAATAGTGCCCCCTCATTGGTGTTCCCGGAGGAATAGTGCCCCCTCATTGGTGGTTCCAGAGGAATAGTGCCCCCTCATTGGTGTTCCTGGAGGAATAGTGCCCCATCATTGGTGTTCCCGGAGGAATAGTGCCCCATCATTGGTGTTCCCGGAGGAATAGTGCCCCATCATTGGTGTTCCTGGGAGGAATCGTGCCCCATTATTGGTGTTCCTGGGAGGAATAGTGTCCCATTATTGGTGTTGCTGGGAGGAATAGTGTCCCATTATTGGTGTTCCTGGGAGGAATAGTGTCCCACCATTAGTGTTCCTGGGAGGAATAGTGCCCCATCATTGGTGTTCCTGGGAGGAATAGTGCCCATTTATTGGTGTTCCCGGGAGAAATAGTGCCCCATCATTGGTGTTCCTGGGAGGAATAGCACCCCATCATTAGTGTTCCCGTGAGGAATAGCACCCCATCATTGCTGTTCCCTGGAGGAATAATGCCCCATCATTGCTGTTCCTGGGAGTTATAATGCCCCATCATTGCTGTTCCCGGGAGCCCCGAGCATGTTAACATGTTAACTTTTTTACATTCAAACACAAAGTTTCTTGAACAGTTATAGTTCACCTCTTTTCAGAATATTTGTTGTTTTTGTACTACTGCAAAGTTGTGTAATGTTAATGTTAAACGTTTGTTATTCTGCAGTTTGAGTGTAACACTCAGTTTTTTCATCATTACTTTTAAATAAACCAAAAAAATGACACATTACGTTTTTTTTCTGATTTTATCCGATTAATCGATTAATCGAAAAAATAATCGGTCGATTAATCGATTATGAAAATAATCGTTAGTTGCAGCCCTAATTTGCACTGAAAACTGCCATTTATGGCACCTTTTTTTTGCAGTGTCAATAAAAAATGTGCCAGTAAATGCCATGATTTTTGCCAGAAAAAAAATTGCTGCTGTTTGTAAATGGCATGTCTCTCTTATCTACATATAATACACTCTTCAAATGTGCTTTAAAATGCATGGTTTTCCCTTTTGTGAACAAGAAAATAACGACGTTATGCGGTTGGGCTGGTATAAAAATACTATGGGGCTGGTATGAAATTATTTCCAGGGCTGGTTTTTATTCCCAGTCCGGCCCTGCCTCCAGGACTTCTCCTGAGCCTCACCCATCCTCTGGAACTCCCTACCCCAATCTGTCAGACTGTCTCCAAATGTATCCACTTTTAGGTGATCCCTGAAAACTTTCCTCTTCAGAGAAACCTATCCTGCCTCCATCTAACAACTGCACTATTTTCTCCATTAGCTCATCCCCCACAGCTATTACCCTTTGTATAACTTGACCCTCCCTCCTAGATTGTAAGCTCTAACGAGCAGGGCTCTCTGATTTCTCCTGTATTGAATTGTATTGTAATTGTACTGTCTGCCCTAATGTTGTAGTGCTGCGTAAACTGTCGGCGCTATATAAATCCTGTATAATAATAATACAAATAATAGACTGAAAAGCTAAGGATCCATTCCATCTGGTGAGTGGGGGACACAGGAGGGGGTGTTTGCGCACCTTGAATTTTTTGGAGCACCTTGCACTTTATGGATTGGAGCACATCATTCATTTTTTATGGACATTTACCTATTAATGAATCTTACCATATGATTATCCATGTTATAGTTTATGAATGCGAGCGCTGTATAATACATATATGTTTTTTAAGGCTGTGGAAATTAACAAATTCTCGATTAATCATTAGGGATGAGCTTCGAGTTCGAGTCGAACTCATGTTCGACTCGAACATTGGCTGTTCGCAAGTTCGCCGAACAGCGAACAATTTGGGGTGTTCGCGGCAAATTCGAATGCCGTGGAACACCCTTTAAAAGTCTATGGGAGAAATCAAAAGTGCTAATTTTAAAGGCTAATATGCAAGTTATTGTCATAAAAAGTGTTTGGGGACCTGGGTCCTGCCCCAGGGGACATGGATCAATGCAAAAAAAAGTTTTAAAAACGGCTGTTTTTTCAGGAGCAGTGATTTTAATAATGCTTAAAGTCAAACAATAAAAGTGTAATATCCCTTTAAATTTCGTACCTGGGGGGTGTCTATAGTATGCCTGTAAAGGGGCGCATGTTTCCTGTGTTTAAAACAGTCTGACAGCAAAATGACATTTTGAAGGAAAAAACTCATTTAAAACTACCCGCGGCTATTGCATTGCCGACAATACACATAGAAGTTCATTGATAAAAACGGCATGGGAATTCCCCAAAGGGGAACCCCAAACCAAAATTAAAAAAAAAAAATGATGTGGGAGTCCCCCTAAATTCCATACCAGGCCCTTCAGGTCTGATATGGATATTAAGGGGAACCCCGGCCAAAATTAAAAAAAAAAAAATGACGTGGGGTTCCCCCTAAATTCCATACCAGACCCTTCAGGTCTGGTATGGATTTTAAGGGGAACCCCGCGCCAAAAAAAAAAACGGCGTGGGGTCCCCCCAAAAATCCATACCAGACCCTTATCCGAGCATGCAACCTGGCAGGCCACAGGAAAAGAGGGGGGAACGAGAGTGCGGCCCCCCCCCCTCCTGAACCGTACCAGGCCACATGCCCTCAACATTGGGAGGGTGCTTTGGGGTAGCCCCCCAAAACACCTTGTCCCCATGTTGATGAGGACAAGGGCCTCATCCCCACAACCCTGGCCGGTGGTTGTGGGGGTCTGCGGGCGGGGGGCTTATCGGAATCTGGAAGCCCCCTTTAACAAGGGGACCCCCAGATCCCGGCCCCCCCCTGTGTGAAATGGTAAGGGGGTTCTTACCCCTACCATTTCACTAAAAAAGTGTCAAAAATGTTAAAAATGACAAGAGACAGTTTTTGACAATTCCTTTATTTAAATGCTTCTTCTTTCTTCTATCTTTCTTCATCTTCTGGTTCTTCTGGCTCTTCTGGTTCTTCCTCCGGCGTTCTCGTCCAGCATCTCCTCCGCGGCGTCTTCTATCTTCTTCTCCTCGGGCCGCTCCGCACCCATGGCATGGGGGGGAGGCTCCCGCTCTTCTCTTCATCTTCTTCATCTTCTTCTCTTCTTCATTTTCTTCTCCGGGCCGCTCCGCAACCCATGCTGGCATGGAGGGAGGCTCCCGCTGTGTGACGGCGCTCCTCGTCTGACAGTTCTTAAATAACGGGGGGCGGGGCCACCCGGTGACCCCGCCCCCCTCTGACGCACGGGACATGACGGGACTTCCCTGTGGCATTCCCCGTGACGTCACAGGGAAGTCCCGTCAAGTCACCGTGCGTCAGAGGGGGGCGGGGTCACCGGTGGCCCCGCCCCCCGTTATTTAAGAACTGTCAGACGAGGAGCGCCGTCACACAGCGGGAGCCTCCCTCCATGCCAGCATGGATTGCGGAGCGGCCCGGAGAAGAAAATGAAGAAGAGAAGAAAAGAAGAAGAGAAGAGCGGGAGCCTCCCCCCAATGCCATGGGTGCGGAGCGGCCCGAGGAGAAGAAGATAGAAGACGCCGCGGAGGAGATGCTGGACGAGAACGCCGGAGGAAGAACCAGAAGAGCCAGAAGAACCAGAAGATGAAGGAAGATAGAAGAAAGAAGAAGCATTTAAATAAAGGAATTGTCAAAAACTGTCTCTTGTCATTTTTAACATTTTTGACACTTTTTTCGTGAAATGGTAGGGGTACTTCTGTACCCCCTTACCATTTAACACAAGGGGGGGGGCCGGGATCTGGGGGTCCCCTTGTTAAAGGGGGCTTCCAGATTCCGATAAGCCCCCCGCCCGCAGACCCCCACAACCACCGGCCAGGGTTGTGGGGATGAGGCCCTTGTCCTCATCAACATGGGGACAAGGTGTTTTGGGGGGCTACCCCAAAGCACCCTCCCAATGTTGAGGGCATGTGGCCTGGTACGGTTCAGGGGGGGGGCCGCACTCTCGTCCCCCCCTCTTTTCCTGCGGCCTGCCAGGTTGCGTGCTCGGATAAGGGTCTGGTATGGATTTTTGGGGGGACCCCACGCCGTTTTTTTTTTTTTTTTGGCGCGGGGTTCCCCTTAAAATCCATACCAGACCTGAATGGTCTGGTATGGAATTTAGGGGGAACCCCATGTCATTTTTTTTTTTTAATTTTGGCCGGGGTTCCCCTTAATATCCATACCAGACCTGAAGGGCCTGGTATGGAATTTAGGGGGACTCCCACATCATTTTTTTTTTTTAATTTTGGTTCAGGGTTCCCCTTTGGGGAATTCCCATGCCGTTTTTATCAATGAACTTCTATGTGTATTGTCGGCAATGCAATAGCCGCGGGTAGTTTTAAATGAGTTTTTTCCTTCAAAATGTAATTTTGCTGTCAGACTGTTCTAAACACAGGAAACATGCGCCCCTTTACAGGCATACTATAGACACCCCCCAGGTACGAAATTTAAAGGGATATTACACTTTTATTGTTTGACTTTAAGCATTATTAAAATCACTGCTCCTGAAAAAACGGCCGTTTTTAAAACTTTTTTTTGCATTGATCCATGTCCCCTGGGGCAGGACCCAGGTCCCCAAACACTTTATATGACAATAACTTGCATATTAGCCTTTAAAATTAGCACTTTTGATTATTCATGTTCGTGTCCCATAGACTTTAACGGTGTTCGCGTGTTCGAACGAACTTTTTTCCTGTTCGCATGTTCTGGTGCGAACCGAACAGGGGGGTGTTCGGCTCATCCCTATTAATCATTTATTTTTCTGATCGATCAAAATTTTTTTGATCGGTAGGCTGCCTGCCCTGGGGCTGCTTTGGGCCAAGCTGTGGCTGCAGCGCCACGCTCCACTCCCTCCACCTCCTCCTCCACTATATGTCATACACAGTCTGCGGGCATCTCCCGCTGTGTGTCTCGGAGCTGAGTGTGAAAACGTTGGCTGCGCTGTGAGAAAAGTCCCGCCCTCCTCCTAGATCAGCTCATGTGATAGACGCAGTGTTCTGTCTATAGACGCAGTGTTCTGTCTATCACACAAGCTGATCTAGAAGGAGGGCCGGACTTTTCTCACAGCGCAGCCAAAGTTTTCACACTCAGCTCCGAGACACACAGCGGGAGATGCCCGCAGACTGTGTAATCCAGGCACAGGCACTGACTACAGTGAGGCTGTGATTATGGGCACGGTGAGACTGCATTATAGGCACAGTGAGACAGCATTATGGGCACGGTGAGACTGCATTATGGGCATGGTGAGGCTGCCATTATAGGCACGGTGAGGTTGCGATTATGGGCACGGTGAGACAGCATTATGGACACAGTGAGGCTGCGATTATGGGCGCAGCGAGGATGCGATTATGGGCATGGTGAGACAGCATTATGGGCATGGTGAGACAGCATTATGGGCACGGTGAGACTGCATTATGGGCATGGTGAGGCTGCGATTATGGACACGTTGAGACTGCATTATGGGCACGGTAAGGCTGCCATTATAGGCACAGTGAGGTTGCGATTATGGGCACGGTGAGACAGCATTATGGACACAGTAAAGCTGCGATTATGGGCGCAGCGAGGATGTGATTATGGGCACAGTTAGACAGCATTATGGGCATGGTGAGGCTGAAATTATAGGCACGGTGAGGCTGCGATTATGGGCACGGTGAGACAGCATTATGGGCACGGTGAGACTGCATTATGAGCATGGTGAGGCTGCGATTATGGGCACGGTGAGACTGCATTATGGGCACGGTGAGGCTGCCATTATAGGCACGGTGAGGTTGCGATTATGGGCACGGTGAGACAGCATTATGGACACAGTGAGGCTGCGATTATGGGCGCAGCGAGGATGCGATTATGGGCATGGTGAGACAGCATTATGGGCATGGTGAGACAGCATTATGGGCACGGTGAGACTGCATTATGGGCATGGTGAGGCTGCGATTATGGGCACGTTGAGACTGCATTATGGGCACGGTAAGGCTGCCATTATAGGCACAGTGAGGTTGCAATTATGGGCACGGTGAGACAGCATTATGGACACAGTAAAGCTGCGATTATGGGCGCAGCGAGGATGTGATTATGGGCACAGTTAGACAGCATTATAGGCATGGTGAGACAGCATTATGGGCATGGTGAGGCTGAAATTATAGGCACGGTGAGGCTGCGATTATGGGCACGGTGAGACAGCATTATGGGCACGGTGAGACTGCATTATGAGCATGGTGAGGCTGCGATTATGGGCACAGTGAGACTGCATTATGGGCACGGTGAGGCTGCCATTATAGGCACGGTGAGGCTGTGATTATGGGCACGGTGAGACAGCATTATGGACACAGTAAGGCTGCGATTATGGGCGCAGCGAGGATGTGATTATGGGCACAGTGAGACAGCATTATAGGCATGGTGAGACAGCATTATGGGCACGGTGAGACTGCATTATGGGCATGGTGAGGCTGAAATTATAGGCACGGTGAGGCTGCGATTATGGGCACGGTGAGACAGCATTATGGGCACGGTGAAACTGCATTATGAGCATGTGAGGCTGCGATTATGGGCACAGTGAGACAGCATTATGGGCACGGTGAGACTGCATTATGAGCATGGTGAGGCTGCGATTATGGGCACGGTGAGACTGCATTATGGGCACGGTGAGGCTGCCATTATAGGCACAGTGAGGCTGTGATTATGGGCATGGTGAGACAGCATTATGGACACAGTGAGGCTGCGATTATGGGCGCAGCGAGGATGCGATTATGGGCACGGTGAGACAGCATTATGGACACAGTAAGGCTGCGATTATGGGCGCAGCGAGGATGTGATTATGGGCACAGTGAGACAGCATTATAGGCATGGTGAGACAGCATTATGGGCACGGTGAGGCTGAAATTATAGGCACGGTGAGGCTGAGATTATGGGCACGGTGAGACAGCATTATGGGCACGGTGAGACAGCATTATGGGCACGGTGAGGCTGCGTTTATGGGCACGGTGAGACTGCATTATGGGCACGGTAAGGCTGCGATTATGGACACGGTGAGGCTGAGTTTATGACGTGTGACGTCCTAGCCATGCCCCGCTATGTCCGGCTTTGGCCATTTCCATAACAACGGTGCTAAATCAGCTAAAAGTAGTTGGATCTGTATGTGTGTTATAATTAATCGATTAAAAAAATCAATTAATCGAACACGAAAATTTTAATCAGTAACAGCCCTAATGTTTTTGTTTGACAAGTGATTAGCACCTTGTGTACAGCAGCTGCACTATATATCTTTATTTAATTCCTTTTCACAATTGTTTCATAGCACAAGTATATATATTTATAATATATTTTGTTCACAGATTTGGCGACCTGTCAGAATTTGTAACGGAAGTGATGTTCCGTCGCCGCCATCTTGCTACACCCCACATTCGTCCACAGTAAGGCTACAGTGAGAAGGCCCTCCCACCAGAGTCTTGCATTTCACACTTATTTTTAGCAGTAAACTCAGCTTATATAGTGAAATGCAGTATTTAAAAATGCGTCTGACGGTTTAGATGTTTTTTTTTTTTTAAAAGCAGCGGCGAGCCTGCTGATCTCACAGGGTTTCTAATATGACAGAACACTGCTACTTTTAAAAATAAACATCAAAACAGCCTGAGGGATTTCAAAATACTGCATTTCACTATATAAGCTCCGTTCACTGATAAAAATAAGTGTGAAATGCAAGATGCCGGTGGGTGTAACAAGATGTATACTTGCCGCCTTTTCACTGTATCCATACTGTGGACGAGTTCGGTGTGTAGCAAGATGGCGGCGACAAAACGTCACTTCCGTTACAAATTCTGCCGGGTCGCCTAATCTGATGAAACAGCGGCAGGCAAACTGGAAGTGACATCTGGAGCGCATTTCTGGCAGTACCTCCCGGAACACAGACACTATGGCGTGCGTTCCAGGCGCTAGCAAGATCGCCATGATAGAAACACGTAGAAACGTCATCTGTACAGTACCAACTACATACACCAGCCGTTTAAATAGACAGTGATCAGTACACCAATATACTAAAATATGGAGCTGTAGGCCACTACACTCCATTAATGTATGTTTGGGTATGGAATATCTTGACTCTCTGGCTAATGCTTGCACGGTCTATAACAATTCCCAATGACTCCAATGACTTTAACATAGTGGAAGCTTGGTGTCACTTCCAATCTGTCACTATAACCTCACCCAGAGCAGGGGCAGATCCAGAGCCTAGTCTTGGGAGGGGCACTGCCAGAAAATATGTTTTTTTTGCGGACAATTTATCGGGGAAATGGCTGTTCTTGGTGCTTTAATCATCCCGGCACCATGGTTGTTATGGTGTCAGGATGATTGAAGCGCATTATTTCTATGAATACATTGTAATATAAAATGAAATCATTCAACTCACCATAATGCAGAATCAGTGGGAACCCCAAGCGTGTCACTTGTCACCGTCGCCTGCCACATTTTGTGGATTGTCACTTGCCTGCCACCAGATGCAGATTGACACCTGCCACTAGATGCGGATTGTCACTTGCTACACCTTGTGGATTGTGACTTGCCACGTCACCTGCCACTGGATGCAGATTGTCACTTGCCACGTCATATGCCACACATTGCGGATTGTCACTTGCCACGTCATCTGCCACTGGATGCAGATTGTCACTTGCCACGTCATATGCCACACATTGCGGATTGTCACTTGCCACGTCATCTGCCACTAGATGCGGATTGTCACTTGCCACGTCATATGCCACACATTGCGGATGGTCACTTGCCACGTCATATGCCACACATTGCGGATTGTCACTTGCCACGTCATCTGCCACTAGATGCGGATTGTCACTTGCCACGTCATCTGCCACCAGATGCGGATTGTCACTTGCCACACATTGCGGATTGTCACTTGCCAGGTCATCTGCCACTAGATGCCACATTTTGTGGATTGTCACTTGCCTGCCACCAGATGCAGATTGACACCTGCCACTAGATGCGGATTGTCACTTGCTACACCTTGTGGATTGTGACTTACCACGTCACCTGCCACTGGAATCAGATTGTTATTTGCCACTTCATATGCCACGCATTGCGGATTGTCACTTGCCACGTCATCTGCCACTAGATGCAGATTGTCACTTGCCACGTCATATGCCACACATTGCGGATGGTCACTTGCCACGTCATCTGCCACTAGATGCGGCTTGTCACTTGCCACGTCATATGCCACACATTGCGGATTGTCACTTGCCACGTCATCTGCCACTAGATGCGGATTGTCACTTGCCACGTCATCTGCCACTGGATGCGGATTGTCACTTGCCACGTCATCTGCCACTAGATGTGGATTGTCACTTGCCATGTCATCTGCCTCTAGACACGGATTGTCACTTGCCACGTCATCTGCCACTAGATGCGGATTGTCACTTGCCACACATTGTGGATTGTCACTTGCCACGTCATCTGCCACTAGATGCGGATTGTCACTTGCCACCAGATGTGGATTGTCACGTGCCAGGTAAGGTGTTTTGCTTGTCTCTTGTTTCCTTGTCTCAGAGACAGGCAGCAGAGAGATAATGTAATCTCCCTGCTGTTCACGCTACCTGCACAGTGAGGGCGGAAGTTAATGCAGAGATGGGGGCGGTGAATGATGATGTCATCTCTCTACTCCACTGCTCGTCGGCTCGCTGATTGGCCAGCCACCCCCACACACACACACCTAGCCTGCTCAGTCTCACCCGCCCATCCACACATGGAGCCACACGGCAGCCCGGCCAATCTCTCCTTCCTGCCTTCCCGCCCTCAAACGGAGCTGCCCGATCTTATCCTCCCGCGGTGGAGCCGCCTGCTCTCGGAGCCGTCCGCGGAGCTCACCCGCCCGGCCTGCAACAGCTTTCTCGAGGGTGGCAATTGCCCCGTTGCCCCCCCCCCCCCTGATCCACCTCTGACCCAGAGGCGGCTCCAGGCTTTGTGAGGCCTTAGGCAAAACCTAGACATGAGGCCCCACTCACGTCCATAATGGGAAAAATAATTAAAGTGATAAAATAATAACTGTGTGATCCTCCCTCCCCCCCCCCCCACAGCACTGCCGGCTTCCCTCCTCTTCTCTCCCGCTGACTGGGGGATCTTCAGGAAAAGGGGCTGGTAAATATGTCATTTACCAGCCCCTTCCTTTTCTAAATGAACACAGTGCATGATCGGTACTGATCACTCACTGTCTTCATTCATAAGTGAAGCATAGTAAACTGTGTTCTCTGCTTCAGTTTATGAATTAACAGGAGCCTCTGTATCCTGTTCATTTACAGTGCAGCTGAGGCTACAGAGAAAGGGACTGGGGAATGTGTGTCCTCAGTCCCTTTCTCTGTGTCAAAAGTGAGACTGGTAATGTTCCGGGGGGGGGGGGGGGATCCCATGCTCTTTTTTTTCAATGAGTTTTATCTATATTGCCGAGACCCGACAATTCATTACAACCTTTAAATGACAATTTTTCCTTTAGAAATGTCATTTTGCTGTGGTACTGTCCTAAACACGGGAAAAATGTGCCACTTTCCAGGCATACTATAGACACCCCCCAGGCACGATATTTATAGGAATATTTCATTTTTATAGTTTCACTTAAAACATTAAAAAAAAAAAAATCACTGCTTCCGAAAAAAACGTCCGTTTAAAAAAAAAAAAAATTTACATTGATCCATGTCCCCTGGGGTAGGACCCAGGTCCCCAAACACTTTTTATGACAATAACTTGCATATAAGCCTTTAAAATGAGCACTATTGATTTTTCATGTTCGTGTCCCATAGACTTTAATGGTGTTCGTGTGTTCGAACGAACTTTTTTCCTGTTCGCATGTTCTGGTGCGAACCGAACAGGGGGGTGTTCGGCTCATCCTTAATGTTGGCGCATTCAACCCGGTAAGCCTCTGCATATCAGAGCACCCTGACATTCTGGTGCTTCACGTGAAATAGTTCTGATGTCACCCAGAGGTGCCCACTGTGTACTGATAGCGCTGGGTTTGGGAATCATTTCCCTTTTCAGCCCCAGCTAGAGAAATAAAGAAAAGTGAATGTCTTCCAACTGATTAAAGTGTTACCGATTATTAATGACTTTATTATTTCCCCATAATATACTAGATGGTACAGAGCCCAGAACAGGAAATGGCAAAGCTTCGTCTTCCCTCCACTATGAAATGAATTTCTGAGATAGAGACAATGTGGCTGCCCGAACATCATGGCCCTCCTTTATACATTGCTCCAAAGAAAATTCCAATTATCTCCCCAATAATAGATCCCCCTCCCCTTGTAGATTACGGCTGAGCGCTAGTTATACATTACCGCTGACAAGAATGCCACGCGTCCTGACTTTACATTTATGGCACAAGGCTGCAAAACAACGACATTCGTAGGAAAACGGAGCAATTATATTTCTCAGCATTCCGAGGCACTGAAAATATTAGGCGCACCGCACACAAAAATAAAACAAAACTGAAACGGAGGATGTAATTAGCCCTCAATGATTTCAGTAATGTTAAAGAAAATCTAATGAAGGCCGAGTTACCTGCAGAGCCTTATGGCGTGTACACACGGGCGGACAAATCCGTCGGACAATCTGACCGTGTGTGGGCTTCATCGGACCTGTGGCGGACTTTTTTGGTCGAAAACCGACGCTGGGCAGCTATTGGCTACTGGCTATCAACTTCCTTGTTTTAGTCCGGTCGTACGTCATCACGTACGAATCCGTCGGACTTTGGTGTGATCGTGTGTAGGCAAGTCCGTTCGTTCGATAGTCTGTCGGAAGTCCGTCGGAAAGACCGTCGGACCTTTGATGCCGAAAAGTCCGCCCGTGTGTACACGGCATTAGACTAAAATCAGTGGTATATTTTGGTTATATGCTTCCGTAGGCAAGACTAAAATGGGGTGGATCCCCCCCCCTTATCCAAATTTTTCTCATCCCAGCCGCTAGACATGTGCGGTTCGTTTCGTTCAGAATTAATATTCGGACACTTTTTTTGTTATTCAGAGATTCAGATATATCCGAATACCCGAATTACAATATAAACAAATTTTACCGAACGCTCCGAATAACGTAACGAAATTCGTCCGAATTTTCGGAGATCCGGACTGAAATTCGAATTGAATTTTACACTGAGCTCCAGTCGAATTCTAACTACACATAATGCTGAAATCAAAGACTTTGTGTGTTATTGAAGTACCAAATAATGCTCTTTTTGTTAAGCCAAAAGTGATTTAAAGAGTCATTGTAATCATTTGATGAAATTTTCTTTTGTTTGTTCACTTTGCTGCATTCAAATCGAAAACAATATAACATTTTCATTTTGACCAATTCGAAAATGTATTGATTTGAATGTTTTGAATTGGAAAAAAATGGTGAATTCAAAGAAAATTTGAAAGTGCGAGTGGAGCAAAAGCCGATATAAGGCTCTTCCTGTTTACACTGTGATTGGATACAGCTGATCACATGATAGAGAGCCTATGTCAGAGGCTCTTTACCGGGATCGGAGATGCGGTGTGTCAGACTGACACACCAAACCACCGATCGCTGCCTGAGCGCACACGCGAGCGCGCACTAGTGGCTTATTCTGCTGGACATCATATGACGTCCAGTCAGGATAATGGAACCTTTTTGCGCACGTCATATTGCTATATGGCGGGCGGGAAGTGGTTAAGGGTTGTGAGCTCCTTGAGGATAGGGTGCGATGTATGTGTGGATCGCTGTGTAAATTGAAGGCGCTATATGGGTACCTTAGATAAATAGGGATAATTGTAGACATGTAACCACACTCACTCAGGTTGAACTGGATGGACTGGTGTCTTTATTCAACCTTACTAACTATGTAACTATGTAAGGAAGGGTAGACAGGTGTGATGGAGTCAGGAGTTGGGTTTTAACCACTTGATCCATGGAAGATTTACATATAACTAGATAAAAACACTGAGTGTCAACACGCCCACCTAGGGGCTGTAATCATAAATCTCCGCTTATCACATTTTAAAGCACCGTCTCACCCATTAGGTTGCGGTCAGTCAACGATTAATCCAATGTACAAAAGAACATATCTGAGGGTCAAAGAGAGACCACCCAACCAAGTAGTTGTAAAATGAGAACCAACTGAGGTACTTGAAAAGTACGAAAAAATACTGATTTACCAGAATTACATACTATTAATTATTATTATTTTTTTTTAATTATTCGTTTTTATTAAGGATGTATGCAGATGAAAGGTAACAAACACGGTGTCAAACGGCGCCAAAGTTAGTAATTACAGCTCTTGTACAGTACTAAAACATTTCAGCATTATTGTACTAATGCAATGAGAGGTGTAAAAAGGGAGTACAGGAGAGGGGAACCTATGAGTGATGGTGCTATTAACAACATGGTAATTTGCTGACGACAAAAACTTTGGATGAAGAAGAAAGGCCTCTACGGGATACCTAGGGTGAGCTGTATCCTGCCTTAAAAAGGCCAGGATAATCTATACTATTAAAAACTTGCTGTGCAGACCGAGTGATTCAGTAATTTATGCCAATGCTTCCAGAAGGGTGCACATTTGCCATTTTTAACTGCAAATATCAGTTCGAATTGTGTGCTAGTGTTCAGGTGTTGAAGAAACAGAGAGGGATCCGGAGGCTCAGTTCGTTTCCAGGCAGCAGCTATCGTTCTCCTGGCTGCTATGATGCCATGTACAAACAAAAGGGGTTTGTGTTGAGGCCCAAGATTCCTGGTGTAGTAGGAGGAGTGTTGTTGCAGGGTTGCCTTCCATATGGACTGTTGATACAGAGAATAGAAAGTTGAAGACATAATTCCAGAATGGCTTTATTACAGGACAATCCCACCATATGTGTAGTAGGGATCCTTGTTTTCCGCATTCCCTCCAGCACAACAGGGACTGGGATGGAAAGATCTTTTATTTAAGTAATAGTTTTTTTATTTAATAGTACCATCTGTGAAGAACCTTTATGGATGATTCCCAATGGGTGGTACATTTCGCGGATTTGGTAAGTAGTTGAGAGGCCTTTCACCATTGGTGTGTATTGAATTGTTGTGAGTTTGGCTTCCCATAATTCAATAGAGGGTGTTTTGTTTAAAAAAGGTTGTGGTTGATAATCTGGTAGAGGAATGAGATGCCTTAGTTTTTTGGAGATGCTTTGGTAAACAAGCATGTTATATCCGTTGGTATGTAATGAGTTCCTTTGTTGATAGTTGTGAAGATAGATTGAGTTTGGAGGTATATGTAGAAGTGTGATTTAGGCAATCCATAAGATTGTTGCAGGCTTTGGAAGGTGCGTGGTGAGTTAGAATCCATTAAGCAGCCCAGAGTTGACATTCCAGCAGTCATTCAATGTGAAAGTGATAGGTCTGGTGACAAAGGTTCTAGGGAGACAAAAGTCAAGATGGCTAAGTCTGATGAGTGCGATTTCAGGAGTTGAGGGCGCAGGTTCTTCCGGATTGATAGAGCAGCTCTGATGGTTAGGTAAGGAGATGGTTGGGGAGTGAAACCTAGAAGTGTTGCTCCTAATGTACCTTGTAGGGATGACTCAAGTAATGAGTGTTCAATCGGACACCATACATGGTCCAGTGATGGGGTCCACCAGAATTTTAGTTGGTCAAGAACAGCCGCTTGGTGGTAACTTTTCAGGTTAGAAACTCCCATTCCTGCGTTTAGTTTGTGTCTGTAGAGGATTGAGGATTTGAATCTAGGTTTCTTCCCGTTACAAATAAAGCGGGTAACAGTGAATTTAAGTTTTTGGAGGTAAGATAATGAGAGCGGGATCGGAAGGGTCCTAAAGAAGTATAATATTGTGGGAAGTAGTGACATTTTGACTACAGCTACTCTACCAGCCCATGATAGATGGGATGTCTGTAGTTTAACAATTTTTTGTTTCAGTGATAAGATTGCTGTGTCATCATTTATTCGGTGTATGGAGGAGCTTGGTGAGGTGAGCTTGATGCCCAGATATTTGATTATAGTGTGGGGGGCCCAGGAGAAGCCAGAGGACACAGAAATAGTTTTTTTAAGATTTTCAATCAGTGCTATGGGTATCATATGTGGTTTTGAGATATTCTCTTTGTATAGTGAGACCAAGCTAAAGTCTTCTAGTATTGACTGAAAGGACTTTAGGGATGTTAAAGGGTCTGAAAGGGAAAGGACTACGTCATCAGCATACAGTCCAATTTTGTACTCATTATCCCCAATTTGGAATCCTTGTATGTTGGGGAGGGAGCGAATGGTCTGGGAAAGGGGTTCCATGACTAGCGCAAATATTATCAAGGAAAGGGAGCACCCTGTCTTGTGCTATTCATTATGGAGAAGGGGTTAGAAAGGACTCCTGAGGTAAGTACCCTGGCCAATGGGTTAGAGTATAGAGCTCTAATGGTGCCGTTTAGACTATCCCGATAGTCCAAAGGTGTCCATGACTGCATACAGGTAGCACCAATATACACGGTCAAACGCCTTCTCTGCATCCAGAGAAAGGATCAGAGAAGGCGTTTTATTCTGCTCCGCCCATTGAAGAAGGTTTAATGTGCTTCTAGTGCCATCCGATGTTTGCCAACCTTTACGAAACCCACTTGATCTGGGTGGATCAAAAGGGGAGAATGTTGTCCAGTCTAGAGGCGATTAATTTGACATATATTTTAATATCAGAATTCAATAGAGAGATCAGCCAGTAATTGGCTGGAGAGGTTGCTGATTTGTCTGGTTTTGGCAAGGTTACTATTAATGCTTCAAGTCCTTCTCTATAGAAAGACGCTTGGGTGGCAGCTTGGTCATATAGCTGTTGTAGATATGGGGACAGGAGGTGTGATAAGGATTTGTAGTATTCGTTCCCAAATCCGTCTGGGCTTGGAGATTTGTGTAGGGGTAGTTTTCGTATGGCTTGTTGGATCTCAGATATGGTGAAGGGTACAGAGAGGCTATCGAGATGTGCCTGAGATACCTTAGAGAGTTTAAGGGATGCAAGAAAGTTTTGGATCTGTGCATCAGTAGAGGATTTTGATGGGTTATCTGTATTTATATTATAGAGGTTAGAGTAGAACTCAGCTAATTTCTCAGCGATATGCGCTGGGTTAATTTGGTTGTTTTTGGAGTCAAGAAGGTATGCTATGCGGTTTTTGGCTGATTTCTTTTTCCTTTTTCTTGCAAGGTATGAGCCAACTTTAATACCGGCTGTGTAATGATTTAGTTTAACTCGCTTTAGGAGAAAGTCGTGTTGGGCAATGAAAAGTTGGGAAAGTTGATGACGAAGGTCCCTGAGTTGCTTGTTCCTATCAGGGGAGGTTTGGGTTTTGTTTAGGGATTCTAGGGAACGTATGATCTCCGTTATCTCTGTTCATTTCTGCGTCCTCTTACGCTTCTCCTGCACGCCCAGCTTAATAAAAACTCCTCTCATATATGCTTTGTGGGCGAACCACAAGGATTGAATATTCTCAACCGACCCAAGATTAGATTGGAAAAAATTGTTTAGTTCCCTACTGATCTTCTCCTGGTAGCGGGGGGTTATGTAGAATTGATGTGTTAAGCCTCCATACTCCATTTGGAACTGGTGAATTTGATATTTGGCAAGTTAGGGAGATAGGGGCATGGTCTGACCATGTGATTAGGCCAATCTGGAAGGTCTTGGTTTGGAGCAAGGTGTCCCTGTCTACCAGGAACAGGTCAATGAGAGAGTACACTTGTAGGGCTACTGAATAAAAGATATAATCTTTTTCAGGCCCATTGGCGCATCTCCAAGCATCATACAAATGGTAATTTAAAAAAAAATGTATTCAGATTCGAAATACAAAATTTCAATTTGAATGTAAACATGTTGTAATAAATACAGGTATAGAGGTATAAAAGTGAAAAAAGATGATGATTCCTACTTAGGCTTAGAACAAATATATCCGAATTTTGGCATTCAAAGTTTGGAAGGCGGCTTTATACAATCTATTTTATTTTATTCTATTTTTTTCTATTCTTTTATTTTCTATTCTATTATTTTCAATTCTATTTCTATTATATTCTATTCTTTTATTTGATATTCTATTTTATTCTATTCTTTTTTATGCTATTATATTCCATTCTATTCTATTATATTCTATAAAGCAGCTTAAAGTTTTACTAAACCCAGGAGCCTGCATTCACTATATCTGGCATGGAAAGGCAATTATTTTAGTAAATATAAACTGCTAAAGACCTTTTCTCTTTGGCAGTATATAGCAGTCTTATGACTTCTATCAGTGTCTGGTTAAAGCTTGTAGGAAGAGTTTTCATTTTCCTCTGGCTGTCCTATGAGGCTGCAGGACCCCTGATCCTCTGTCTGGACAGTGCTAATTTGCCTTGTGCCAACCACATAGTAGTAGGTGAGGTTGAAAAAAGACACAAGTCCATAAAGTCCAACCTATGTGTGTGATTATATGTCAGTATTGCATTGTAAATCACTGTATGTTGCGGTGCTTATCTAATAGTTTTTTTAAAACGATCGATGCCCCCTGCTGAGACCACCGCCTGTGGAAGGGAATTCCACATCCTTGCCGCTCTTACAGTAAAGAACCCTCTACACCGTCTGCAACATGTCGGGTGGAGCTGGTGACGTCACTTCCGGCGTCTCGTACATCGGAATTAGTGGTGAGGAGGTTAGGAGCTCATATCTGGGAGATATTAACTGCATTTAATACAAGATGTGGAAAGTGTGAGTGCATATACAATAAATTCTATTTTTAACGGTATTGCACAATGAACACTTTCTTTATATTTTGAGCGACAATTGTGGATCGTTTTGTACAGAAAGAGTGTGTCCTTTATTATTGGAGCTGGTGTTCCTGATGACCGAAGATCTTCTTTTATTATTCAAGGTTTGAATAGACCCTGGTGGGTCTTTTTTTTGAGGTGAGCGGCCATTTCACTCAGCGGTGATTGAAGGAGGTGATTGTACATCCATTGTTTTGAGGCACAAATTTACAAGCAAAGAGAGACATTTATTTTTCTTCAGAACGATCACAAGTTTTTGGACTTTTGTTTCATCTTTTAGACTTCCTTATACATATTTTATTTTTCACCTTTAGATTTTTTTGGTTTAGATGTGGAGTTTGATAGTTTTGAATAAGCGCACCATTAATTGCTTTTTAACTATTTCCTAGAGTGTGAGTTCACTTACCGAATGGTAGCAGCTGTTCTCTTATTAGTTTAATTTAGAGTATTTCACAGTTGGAATTTCACTTTATCATCACCACCATAGCAGCGCAAAAGTTTGTATTTTAATTACGACTGCGCAATTGTCAAAGTGTGATAGCGCTGAAAGCTAAAAATTGGTCTGGCTAGTAAGGGGGTGAAAGTACCCGGTAGGCAAGTGGTCCTAATAGAAAATAAAACACATCAATGGCTCTGGATTGGTGACGGGGTATCTGTACTGTTGAGTTACAAATGTGTCTGGCCACAAAAAAAGGGCAAAGTCTAAACGGTCATAAAATCAAACCTTACCCAAGATACCCTCTACACAACCTAGTACAGACAAGCAGCCCCCCACCGCCACCCCTATCCACAAACTGCATTATTTATTGCCCCACCAAGGTCACAGTTGTTGCAGCACTTCCCCCACCAGACATCTGGAATATTGCTGCAGAAATGGTTTGTTAATAGATAACCAATTTCACACATCGGGATTTGACACAATCTGCCATGTAATTAAAGTCACATAAACGATCCGTATAAATCTAACCTTCCTCCAAGTCTTGTTTTGTCCCGCTGATTTATTTTTCGTGATGGACGGAGCACTGGCTGGGGAAATCACAAAGCACACCAGAGCATGACTGGCCGTGCAAACAAATACTTAAACCATAAACTATGTTGTGCCCGCTATGGACAGATGGTGGCACGGATGACGTTCGGGGTGTATATAGGAGGGTCCTTGCCAGATATGCAATAGAACATGTGGCAACAGATGGAACACAGCGACTTACATCAGTTTTGTGGGCAATAAATAAACTCAGATAATAAGGACAGGAAAGAGGAGAACAGCTAAGGCAATCTAACTTTTTGTCAAGGGGAGATACAATGTAATCTGCAACAAACTATACAAAACTGATAAAATGTAATGTGTACCAAGCATAAGAAACTATACAAAACTGATACATTCCGACTTGTATAGTTTGTTGCACTTGGTGCACATTACATTGTATCAGTTTTGTATGGTTTGCTGTACTTGTTACACATTACATTGTATCGGATTTGTAATGTTTATTGCACTAGTTGCACATTACACTGTATCAGTTTTGTATGGTTTGTTGTACTTGTTAAACATTACATTGTATCAGTTTTGTATAGTTTGTTGCACTCGGTGCACATTACATTGTATCAGTTTTGTATGATTTGTTGTACTTGTTATGCCGCGTACACACGGGTGGACTTTTCGACTGAACTGGTCCTATAGACTTTCCGACGGACTTCCGATGGACTTTTGAACAAACGGACTTGCCTACACAAGATCATACCGAAGTCCGACGGATTTGTACATGATGACGTACGACCGGACTAAAATAAGGAGGTTGATAGACGGCAGCCAATAGCTGCCCCAGCATGGGTTTTCGTCCGTCGGACTAGCATACAGACGAGCGGATTTTTCGACCAGTTTCAGATCTAAAGTCCATCAGATTTTTGACCGAAAAAGTCCACTGCAGGTCCAATGGAGCCCACACACTGTTGGACTGTCCGCCGGATTCGGTCCGTCAGACCAGTTTGGTCGAAAAGTCCGCCCGTGTGTATGCGGCATTACACATTACATTGTATCAGTTTTGTATAGTTTGTTGCACTTGGTGCACATTGCATTGCATTAGTTTTATATAGTTTGTTGTACTTGTTACACATTACATTGTATCAGTTTTATATAGTTTGTTGTACTTGTTACACATTACATTGTATCAGTTTTATATAGTTTGTTGTACTTGTTACACATTACATTGTATCAGTTTTATATAGTTTGTTGCACCTGGTATACATTACACTGTCTTTTCTCTATATAATAAAAGTTTCCTGTTTGCAGTAAAGAAGCAGCCAAGCCCATGTGGACTGCGCGTTGTCTGTCTGTTCTGTAGGGCTATCTACTGAATTTCTAACAACATCTTCACTGGTGGACTTCTTGTTTCTTTCTGATGCAGTCCCTACTCCTCCCTGAGCCCAGCCTTCCCTCTATTTATATGCAGCACAGGGTGGAGGCCCTTCCCCACCTGGGCAGCCCAGCACTATTAGTAGCATACCTCCCAGCTGTCCCGGATTCCATGGGACCATCCAAAAATGTAAAGTGGGTCCCACAGATCTGGGCTTGAGTGAGCCCACTGCTGGAACAAGCTCCAGCACTGGGCTCCACTCAGTGGGGGTATCCTTAATGGGTGCAATGCGTGGTCTCACACACTGTGCCCATTGAAGATTTCTTTCAGCAGGACATCTTAGCTTCCCCCCCCCCAATCTTCTTTGCACTCATTGGTTGCTAGGACCGCCAGCCTCCTAGCAACGATGACGCTCTTTGCACACTGTAGGAGGAAACCACCTCTGTGCACAGTGGCTCTACCTCCCAGCTGCGCTCCCCCGCCCTGACTCTTAGCTCCAAGTTTTTCCCACACAGTAAGGTAAGAGCGGTGCCAGGACAAGGGGTAGACAGGTGCCAGGAGGAAGAGGGCATGGTAGCGCCCCCCCCCCCACCATGCCGTCTTGAGCACATTGGGCTGTGCAAGTACCCCAGTCTTTCAGAAAGCAAAGGATCGGAAAAGTTCACCAAGTGACCTGCACTGAAGCCGGCAACACACTTCTCCAGCATGCAGACCAACAACCAGTTCACTGGCTGCTCTTAGGATACTTTGCTGTAGATCCAGTGCCCAGCTGCAGAGTGATGAGCTGACAGCTGCAGTATGCTGCCGGAAGAGGATACACAACTGGGCCGATGGATGTGTGGTCAGCAATGTCACTCTCCTCTCTGCTCTCAAGAGGCAAACTCCTCAGGTTGGGTTGTGAGTGAGAGCGGGGAGTGGGCCAGGTGAAGGACAGCAGAGGATTGCCTCATGAGAAGGTGGATTGCATCCCATACACTGATAGTCTTCTTTACCTAAAAACCTCTACCTCTGCAGTTGCTGTATTCCTCCCCACCCTTCCAATGAAAATATTTCTCACAGGTTCCCTCACCCTCCACTGACATTCCTCTTTGACCATCTTGCCCCCTCACCGATAAACGGCCTGGACACTTTGCCACCCTACTGACAGCACATTGCTCTTTGGATACCTCCACCATTCCAGAATGGGCAGGACTATCCCGAGGTGTCATTGTAATCCCGGCATCCCTCTGATCCAGACTAAATCCCAGAGCCCAGTGCCGGATGGAGTTCTGGCACTAGGCTCCACTAATTCCCTTGTTCCAGTCCTCATCTGATTCCCCTGCAGTACAGCTGGCTTTCCTCCTCTCCCTCCCACCAGCTGCGGGACAGGGAAATCTTCAGTGTCTGCACCCAGCGCCCCCCCCGCTCTAATTTCCACCTCCCTGCGTGCCTCCCCCACCGGTCCTCCGATCCCTCTTTGTGCACCCTAGGATAGCATTGACGGTTATCCTCCTCTCCCTCCTGCCAGCTGCAGCTGCTGCAGTGCTGCTGGGCTCAGGAGGATCGGGTTCAGGATGGAGAGTGGAGGGGCCGGTAAATATGTCATATTTACCGGCCCCTTCCTTTCCTGAATGAACACAGTGAGCATTTTGTTACTGATCGCTCCTGTGTTCATTCATAACTGAAGCACAGTAAGCTGTGTTTACTATGCTTCAGTTAGTGAATGAACAAGAGCCTCTGTACAGAGTGCTTTCTGTTCATTCAGCGTCCAGTGCAGCGGAGGCTGCAGAGAAAGGGACTGAGGAATCTCTGTCATCAATCCCTTTCTCAAAAGTGAGAAATCAGGGGTCCGTTTAAATCTCTGATATTTCACCAAAACCCAACAGTAGGGCTGTTAAAAACGTAAACAAAAAAAATATAGTTCTAAAAGCTGTAAAACCAAAAAATATATATATAAAAAAATAGATAACTAAGGTTTTGTTTACACTTTGGTCTTTATAGAGCAATCAGAATTCAGATTGCTCTTCAGAGAGCATTTGACAGCTTTGCAGAGCAGTGCCATTCACCTGAATGGGTCACGTTCAGCAGAGGGTATAATTTATGTCACAATATGCTTGCTTGCTTGCTATGCTTGTGGCAAATCACTCTCCCTCATTCTCAACTCCAAAAGTGGGGGGGTATGTAGTAGGCATCTAGAAAGAAACTCACCCAAGCTCTACCGCTATATAGTATAGTTGGTGTGTAGAGTAGTCGGTGCTCTGGCTAATTAAGCTCATAAAAGATCCACAGAAAGTACAGGCCGGCAACTCAACAGCTTCTCCATAGAAAATATTTATTTGAGCATTACAGCAAGAACATCATCCAAAAATAAACGCGTCAGATTTTGGATGATGTTATTGCTGTAATGCTCAAATAAATATTTTCTATGGAGAAGCTGTCGAGTTGCCGGCCTGTACTTTCTGTGGATCTTTTATGTAGTAGGCATCTGCCCACATGCAGTGTGGGAAACCCACGTTCTGTGGGCATTTCCCACACTGCATTAAAAATGAGTGCAGTTAATCCCTTGATGCCTTAGTGGTCACCATCCCTAAACCGGGAAAAGCTCCAGACAACCCCGCGAATTATCGTCCAATCTCCCTCCTAAATACGGATACAAAACTTTATGCTAAATTCCCTGCGCAACGCCTCTCCACTGTCACCCCCCCAAATTATTCACCCTGACCAAGTTGGATTTGTGCCTGGCAGGCCTCAGATGGAACCAGACGTTTTATTGACCTTATCCAATGGACGGAGCATACTCGAACGCCTTCTCTCTTCCTATCTTTGGATGCAGAGAAGGAGTTCGATAGGGTCTATTGGCCGTAAATAGAAGCAGTACTCCATAAATCTGGATTGTCGTGCACCTTTCTTACTGCCATACTAGGTCTGTACACTCATCCAACTGCACACATCTTTAGCACAATCCATAAGGTCTGATCCATCGATCTTGGGTATAAAAATTGCAGACGAATGCATTTTTTAACAAAGTGAAATAAATAAAAATGAACTTCGGGAGTAACTAAATAAATGTATTTTTCGGACGAAACCGAAATTCCGAAACAAAATATTTCAGTGTGCACATGTCTACCAGCCAGGAGAGTTCTACAGGAGTGAATCAATGTGCAACCTTCCACCTCGTTCCACAATACTGTAGTTGACGCAGTTGCACAGGAACAGCAAGATGCAGAAGCAACTGTAATGCCGCGTACAAACAAGAGGACTTTCCGTCAGAGTAGACTCTGACGGTCTTTCTGCTGAGTTCTGCTGAAACGGACTTCCCTACACACAATCACACCAAAGTCTGATAGTTTAGAATGTGATGACGCACGACGGGACTAGAAAAAGGAAGTTCAATAGCCAGTAGCCAATTGCTGCCCTTGCGTCAATTTTGGTCCTTCGAACTAGCGCATACAGACAAGCAGTTTTCTCGATAGGAATTGAGTCCGTCGGAAAGATTTGAAACATGTTCTAATTCTAGGTCCGTCAGAATTTTCTAAAAAGAAGGTCCGATGAAGTCCACACTTGATCGGAATGTCCGACAGAATGATTCAGTCAGACCTTTTCTGCCGGAAAGTCCGGTCGTCTGTACGCGGCATAACGGTGACTAAAAGGCAGGAACCATTTCACCTGAAAAAGGAGTCCTTGGTTCTATTGCCCCTGTCAGCCATATAGACAGCTTTAAGGGAACTCGCCCTAGATGTGGCTTCCTTGAAACAAGAAATGTCCGACCACAGTTCCTGGCTACATGTCCAAACCTGCCACACCGCCAGCACTTCTTATCCTCTTTTAAGGGTGAGAATGCATTGTGGAGGAACCCAGAGGAGGACAGGAAGTGCTGGCGGTGTGGCAGCATTGGACATGTAGCCAGAAACTGTGGTCAGCCTGAATCTAAAAGTACCCGCAGGCCACCATTAAACTAGTGGTTCCAGGGGCAGAGGAACGACCCCCAGGACTGCTAGCACAAGGTCCCATCAAATCTGAGGCCATGGTCGTGCCAAGTCCATTACTGAACACCCACTTCAATGGGCAAGAGGTCTCATGCCTGATCGACACAGGATCTGAGGTCACTCTCATGAACTATGCCGAGCGGTTCAGGACGTGGGACCAGGTGGACCCCTTTTGACTTTTTGACTATGCCTCAAGGTGGCCAAACACCTACCCATCCTGGTGGAAGGTGTTACCTGGGTGAAGATTCAAATAGACTTTAAGAACGTGGATCGGGTAGGGGTCGTGGTGACCCACAGCCCAGTTAGGTCAGCGGTGCCTATTGTTCTGGGCATGAACATACTGAAGGACTTGGATTTACCCTGCTTAATGGTCAAGTTTGAACATTTTGATGTGCGAGGCTGTAGTCTGCATGCTATCTGGCTCAATGTGATCCAGGCCTATGAGGCCTACCAGAGGGCAGTGAAAAAACGGCCTGAAAAACTAGGGGTTGTCCTTATGCCTTCCAAGCAAAAGCTTCTCCTCGCACCCCTCCAAGAGGTAGTCTCGTCTTTGCCCACCGGGCTCACAAGAAATTACAAGGGGCCACAATAATGGTGGAACCCCCATAAGGATCTAGCAACACCAGAGGAGTAGCTGGTTGCCCGCACCTTATCCAAGGTCCACAAAGGGAAGATGCTTGTGCAGCTCATCGATCTGAGGACCAGTGGTGTCCCATCACTTTATCTTAGAGGCCCAGCCTTAGGCATAAAGGTGTCTGCGCCCCAGTACAGGCAGCCATGACCTTGTTGAACGAATCACAATACAAGCTACTGTTGGAACAGCTGGCCATTCCCTTTCCAGGACTATCCTCTTCTTCAACGCTACTTCACAAACTGCTGGAGAAACGGAGAAACACATATTGGTTTTTACTACCAGCCCAAAGGACTACGGCTGCAAAGAGGCAATTGACCACCCAATTCATACGGGGGATGCTCCACCACCATATTCTTCCAGCCCTGTGCTAGGTGGTCAAGGACTTGATTCGCAACATGTTACAGAGTGGGGTAATCTGGAAAAGCCGTACTCCATGGGCTACCCCCTTGATACTGGTGCAAAAGGATAGGAGTCTGCGATTCTGTGTGGACTACCCCAAACTAAATGCCTGTACCCTCCGGGGTGCCTACCCATTACCCAGGGTGGAGGAGTCATTTATGGGCCTGGGCCAAGCCAAGTATTTCTCCACTCTTGTTTTGGCAAGCGGCTACTGGCAAGTCCCAGTGGGAGACCAAAACCGTGAAAAGCCTTAATCACAGACCTGGGACTGTTCAAGTTTAATCACATGCCCTATTAGGTGAGTAATGCCCCCATTACATTCCAGTGCTTGATGGAGAGATGCCTGGGAGATTTCAGCTTTGAGACTGTAATAGTCTACCTGGACGATATCATCATTTTCTTGAAAACCTTTGACCATGTCAAAAACCTGGACCGAGAGGCAGTAAATTGGATCCTAAGTGGAAGCGCATCCCTTATCAGATGGAGAAGCAGCCATTTCCCTCAACTTCAGTATTTTACGTGATCTTGGAGGGTCCCAACCCCGTCAAGCGACGACTCCACTGCAACTTGCTGAGGCTATGTGTGCTAAGTAGCGATTGCTTTGCCAAACTTGTCAGAGATAGAGAAACTAACGACTCAATGGATGTCCCACCAGTACAAGAGGTATCTGCATCCTCTCGTGCTAGAGCCCCTGGGGCCTACAGACTCAGAAGAAGTAGGCCCCAGTACAGCATCTATGGACGGTCCAAAAGATCATGCGGGCCCAATTGACTGTCCCAACTCTTCCAAAGAGTCAGCCTTGAGCCCAGGTGAAGGGGGTATGGTTGACCCCTGTCCACCTGAGGCTCTGGAACCTCAGACTGAAAATGACTACTTGAGAGATGACTCCAGCGTGGACACTGGTACCCGCACCCTACGCGGTCTAACTGCGGCCAGCTTCCTGCAAAGTACCCTGATTATGTTGTTTGTACTTTTTCTGTTATGCCTTTATTATGTTTATTGCAGTTTTCGTGTTCTTTTCTGTGTTACAATGTTGAGGACAGCATCTGTCAAAGAGGAAGGGGAGTGCAAGCGGGTGCGGTCTATTTTCTCCACTGCAGGTGGCACTCATCCGCAGTGGCATTGCAGAGGGAGAGGAAGTCAAGAGGAGACTAGTTCCTCTATGGTTTCCTGGGTCATTGGGGCAGCTATCCGATTGGATGCTGGCACCCCATGTGACTGTGGCGGCCATCTTGGGTCAGACAGTGTCTTTTTTAAGACCATGGCTCCCAACCTTGGTGTGCTTTTTGTGTGTGGCTAGATTAGGGAAAGGTCACCCATTTCTCAGAGACAGTGCTTATCATCAGGGAGGGGTACCTGAGGAGTTGGGAAAGTGCAGTAACACACCATCCTTACTGGAAGCCTCCCCAAATGGGTACAGACCGGCCAAGCTGCATACCACTCCGAGACAGATGCTGTCAGCACACCTGTGACCTTCTGCTACTGACTCATCGCTATTTTTGTATATCCTATGAGTGGTCCCAGTCGGGTTACTTTCCCATTGGGCTTGTTGTGTATCACCAATCTTTAGTTACAATAGTGTAGAGTATATTCCTGTTTCTCTGCAACTGGACTCTGGGTGTTTACCGCACCATGCTGCACTTCCGCACATGCAGTTTTAGTTTATTATGTTTAATATAATATTTGACATTTGATTGATATTTGAAAAGTTTGGTTTGTCGCGAGCACTGAACAAGGCATGTACGTTTTTTATCATTGTAAAACTTTCAGAAGTTTGGTGAGAAGACCAGCGGAGGATGGCAAGTACTTCTGGAGACTCGGGACTCCGATGATGGCAGATGAATGATCATGCGGGGAATTGGTCAGGCTGCCCTCTGGAATGCAGAACTGTAATTTATAAAGAAAAGGCAGATTTGTCCTCGGCTCTTTCCAGTCCAGTGCCAGTCCGGTCAGAGTCGTATCAATCAGAAGATTTCTGACATTCCTTGGACAGGATGACGGACGACGCCTCATGTTATATGAGAGGACTATTATCCCTTAATGTGCCTCTTGTCTTATTACCTTGTAATTTGGTTGATGGTTTTGGGCTGTTAAAGTAGAAATTCAATTTTTTACTCGTGGGACTCTGACAAGGGAGATAATGAGAACTGCCAATATATCATATTTCTAATTAAACTAAAAATATCCAGACGCCGATGGTAATTGCTCTGCTTTTGGCTGACTCATGGAGGACCTTATGGCCATAATTGTCCTGTCCTTAATTAACTGATTCACCAAACTTTAGTTGGTTTGCTGATTGCGGTTCACAAAACATTTCAGCTCTGTCGTTTCTTCTGTACTTGGAGAGCAATTAAAGCTGAATGCCACACAGATATAAAAGACACAAATTAATGTGGCTCTGTAATCATTAATACCTCATTACATTTGTAATACAAGCAGTGTAAGGACCTGAATATGACTTTGTTTCAGCAGAGCTCAGCCTAGGAGAGGATGCGATCTTACTGTGTGTGACATTATAAATGTAAAGGTGAGATGATATTGCAAATATTTGGTTTAGGGGTTGTAAATATGTATTCAGGGGTATTGCAAATAGTGTATTAATTTAGTAATAAACAGGTTATTTGAAGATTCACAATTTTCAATTTCATAGGAAAGCCAAGGCCTGGGATTGAAGGAACTAAAACCCAACTGTTAATGACCCACTGATAAGTCCCGTATGCTCATGTACACATGAGGATGGCCAACTCTTGACTTGACTGCAGACGCAGCAGGAAAAAAGATCTCTAGGAACCCCTCATAATGGGCACAGCAGGTGTACAGACCCGGGAACTCAGCACAGGGATGGTGGGAACCCTTCATAATGGGCACAGCAGGTGTACAGACCCAGGAACTCAGTACAGGGATGATTGGAGACCCTCGTAATGGGCACAGCGGGTGTACAGACCAGGGAACTCAGCACAGTGTGAGGGAAATTCACCTTAGACTACACTCAGGATCAAGTTAAGAAGTTTTCTTTATTTGACTCGTACGAGGAGACAAGTTACAACAAAAGGACAGATATTTTCCCATTGGTTCTGATCTCTATGACCCATGCAATAGGGCAGCATACATAGAGTTCAGCCTTATGAGCTCCTATCTGACCTGTCTAACAATTGTAAAACTTGCATTTATATATCTTATATACCTTTACAAGCCTTATCTTAGCCATCTCTCCTAGATATGATTGATTGCTAAGATCTACGTCAGTGTAACCAACCATAAATCTGACAACTGTTCTACAACCAGGCAAACTTATTCATTCCCAGAATTCCTATATGTTCATTAAAGTGATTTATAATTGTTTTTGTCCAATTAAAACACCTGTGAAGAGACAATATGGCACCCAGCTGTGTTAAATCAAACCCTCCTCATCCTGATAAGTCTTAACCAACTTCAAGGATAACAGATTTACGACTTTGGGAGAATGAACTTTCAATAACCCCCTTATGTGTTATATGTCTCACTATATAATCCTATATGTATGTATTCATATATTGGTTCTACAAAAAGGTACTGTATCACTTACAATATATACAGTGGGGACGAAAAGTATTCAGACCCCCTTAAATTTTTCACTCTTTCTTATATTGCAGCCATTTGCTAAAATCATTTAAGTTAATTTTTTTCCTCATTAATGTACACACAGCACCCCATATTGACAGAAAAACACAGAATTGTTGACATTTTTGCAGATTTATTAAATTTATAAATCTATTCAGATTTATCCTGCCTGACAGCCTCGGAGCCCCGCCCCCGGCTCCTCCTCTACATTCTCCAGCTGGAAAGAAGAAGTGATCGTGGCTGATGGAGATAGCTTCATTGGAACAAGCTCTCCACTATTGCTTTGGGTGTAAAAAGGACCTGCAGTGAGCCTCTGTCATTCCTGACAGTCCTCTCTACTGAATACGTGGATACACTGGACGGAGGGTTCCTGTCTGCCTCTCTCTAAAGGAGATCGATGTGAGGTCCCCCTAGGAGTGGTTAATCTTACAAGCTGTTACATAGCTTGCCTCTGGTAAGCGCTTAATTTTACAGGTGGTGGATTCCTCACTGGGTGTTTGTCGTTGATAATTTCATCACCGTGTGCACAGTGACATTCCTTGAAGGATTTTGGTCTTTTTTATGGACTTAGTCATATAATTTTAATGCTCTATGCTAGTTTTCTATTTACCAATGATATGGATTTGGGACTTTCTCTCTGACATTATCACTGAAATTTAATTTTTATTTGTGATTTTCAATTATTTCACTCATTATTTAAACTCTATAGGTGTTCAATTACTCAAGTTTGAGCGCGGTTATTTAGATTATTTTTTCTTAAAGAATCAATACCTCACAAAGAGCACTGATGTGCTGGTCAATACAGAAGTCTGTGCAAAGGGAGTTTGGCCTTAGAGAACCAATACTTCGCAAAGAGCATTGGAGTGCGGTTCAATAAAGAAGTCTGTGCAAAAGGAGTTGGTCCTTAGAGAATTAATACCCTGGAGAAATCCAACCAGTCAACCCAGAGGACTTTATTCAGAGTATCGTTCTTTGGAAGTGCTGTATAGTTGGGAAGTAGCAACAAACAGGAGGAAGGAAAGCTGCAAAGTGTAACTGGAAGCAAGTGCAGGTTAAGAGTTATTCAGAATGGCTCTATATGATCTGGACTGTTTATTCCCAGGACTCACTTCACTTAATGATGAATCTGTAGGAGTTATTAAGAGTGACTCTGTATCACAGTACTGCAATAAGTGCCAGAGAAGAATAAAGTTCAATGTTTAATTGTTCTGAAGTGTCTGCTGTGTCAATCTGTGAAAGGAAGGGGGTAATGGAACCACACTGGCGAAAAGGAATGAACTACCCAGCAGCTCCTACGTGGGTAGTGCGCTACATATATATTTACACAAAGCCAATTACTTTATTCAATATTGTCTAATTATGTCTATTATTACATTTATACATACATATCAGTGTTTTCAATGTGTTTTAACAGTTTTAATGAGAGCACAAGCAGACCTTTGTTTGACCCTGTCAAACTTAATTAACGTACTGTACATAACTTTCCCATATTCCACATAATTAGTTCTAAACCACCTGTATAAGATGTTCTATCTTCTTATCTCTGTGATTTATATGCATTTCAAGGACTCGAAACAACTCTGGGTAACTTGAAACTATTCTACTTCTAAGCAATCTTTTGCAAGCATACATTAAATGAGTATAAAATAAGAGTCTAATTTCTCTAACACACAGAGGGAACCTTTTGTAATGGGCACAGCAGGTGTACAGAGCCGGGAACTCAGCACAGGGATGGTGGGAACCCCTCATAATGGGCACAGCAGGTGTACAGAGCTGGGAACTCAGCACAGGGATGATGGGAACCCCTCATAATGGGCATAGCAGGTGTACAGACCCGAGAACTCGGCACGAAGATGGTGTTAACCCCTCATAATGGGCACAGCGGGTCTACAGACCCAAGAAGTCAGCAAAGAGATGGTAAAAACCCCTCATAATGGGCACAGCAAGTGTACAGACCCAGTAACTTAGCACAGGGTTGGTGGGAAACCCTCATAATGGGCACAGCAGGTGTACAGACCTGGGAACTAAGCACAGGGATGGTGGGAACCCCTCATAATGGGCACAGCAGGTGTACAGACCTGGGAACTCAGCATACAGATCTCACCTATAGACTCCTAGAGAGCTTTAAGAGACCATGAGGTGGTTTAACCCCCCAGGATCCATCAAACACTAGTATTAGTCTTGGGGAGACTTACACTTTAAAATAGAATAAAAATACATAAACAGCCTCATAATGTTAGTTAAAGTCAGGAATATAGATTGCAGGGCCAGACTGTGTCAATCCCTGAGGACCTCCAGCCACAAGGGCCCATGTACCTGGTGAACATACATACGTATATAGATATGAGTCTCTCCAACAACTATGCTAAAGAAAATAAGGAAGTCCTCTCAACAAACAGCACTTCTGGATGGGATTGCAACATTGTATCACATTATCGTGTGCCGCACAGTTCTGAGGATTGCTGGGGGCCCAGCCCGGAACCGGTGTGGAATGGAGGGCTGCCATGAGCAACGTTCCAGGAGAACAGAAGATGTTTTCTGCAGTTTGATTGAATATGAAATACAAAATGTTTGACTGGAACGTTCCTTTTCTCCCTTTGCTTCATTTCCCTTGGCTGAGAAATGTCATTTTGCCTTCGGTTTGTACCCTTCCCCTGCATATGTTGGATGCAATTAGAGCTGTGAAAGGAACCTCTTTGTAAAATATGCTGCGCGGAGCGCTCTGCCTCTGCACGCCGCGGAAAAGCAATGTCACAGGTCATTACATTTTGGTAAAAAGCAGAATGTAATCTTGTCAAATTTTTTTGGCCGCGTCTTTGGCTGGTTTTTGTCTGTGCCAGCTACAGCTCAGCAAAGAAATATCCCAAATCCTGTAATCTCCTCTGTGTGATGGCAGGGGGTGAGCGACAATTAAAGTGCCAAGCTTCACTCAGTATTAGGGATGAGCTTCGTGTTCGAGTCGAACCCATGTTCGACTCGAACATCGGCTGTGCGATCGTTCGCCGAATTGCGAACGTTATGGGCCGTTCGCGCTAAATTCGTGTGGCGCGTCACGGCCCATAATTCACTGCGGCATCGCAGTGCATTGCTGGCTGATGATTGGCCAAGCATGCACTATGACCCGCATGCTTGGCCAATCACAGCGCCGTCAGTAGAGAGAGCTGTAATTGGCCAAAGCCAGGGTGGCTTTGGCCAATTATGGCTCAGGGGATTTAGTACACACCCCACACTATATAAGGCCGCCTGCACGGCGGCCCTGTGTAGTGTGTGTTCCGGTGTGCTGAGAGATAGAGAGAGAGAGAGACAGTGTCATTTGATTTGAGTTAGATAGATTAGGCAGAACAGTCAGTCAGTTAGCTGCACTTACAGTGTATTGTGTATATATATGCATCCCAGGTGTTGCATATATATATATATACACTGTATTCAGTTTAGCTAGATCCGTTCCTGTTATCTTCTATCTAGACTATTTACATTTAATGCAGTGCGTCCTGCTCACAGTGTTCAGCTAGATCCGTTCCTGCTATTTACATTTAGTGCAGTCAGTGCGTCCTGCTCACAGTGTTCAGCTAGATCCGTTCCTGTTATCTTCTAGACTATTTACATTTAGTGCAGTGCGTCCAGCTCACAGTGTTCAGCTAGATCCGTTCCTGTTAAATTCCTACTGACAGGCAGGCTTGTCTGGTTACAGTATATAAAGCTACCTGAAGAAAATTACAGGTGTTCTATTTGATCCTATTAGTACCACGGTCAGGCAGCTAGACTATTTACATTTAGTACAGTGCGTCCTGCTCACAGTGTTCAGCTAGATCCGTTCCTGTTATCTTCCTACTGACAGGCAGGCTTGTCTGGTTACTGTATATAAAGCTACCTGAAGAAAATTACAGGTGTTCTATTTGATCCTATTAGTACCACGGTCAGGCAGCTAGACTATTTACATTTAGTACAGTGCGTCCTGCTCACAGTGTACAGCTAGATCCGTTCCTGTTATCTTCCTACTGACAGGCAGGCTTGTCTGGTTACAGTATATAAAGCTACCTGAAGAAAATTACAGGTGTTCTATTTGATCCTATTAGTACCACGGTCAGGCAGCTAGACTATTTACATTTAGTACAGTGCGTCCTGCTCACAGTGTTCAGCTAGATCCGTTCCTGTTATCTTCCTACTGACAGGCAGGCTTGTCTGGTTACAGTATATAAAGCTACCTGAAGAAAATTACAGGTGTTCTATTTGATCCTATTAGTACCACGGTCAGGCAGCTAGACTATTTACATTTAGTACAGTGCGTCCTGCTCACAGTGTACAGCTAGATTCGTTCCTGTTATCTTTCTACTGACAGGCAGGCTTGTCTGGTTACTGTATATAAAGCTACCTGAAGAAAATTACAGGTGTTCTATTTGATCCTATTAGTACCACGGTCAGGCAGCTAGACTATTTACATTTAGTACAGTGCGTCCTGCTCACAGTGTTCAGCTAGATCCGTTCCTGTTATCTTCCTACTGACAGGCAGGCTTGTCTGGTTACAGTATATAAAGCTACCTGAAGAAAATTACAGGTGTTCTATTTGATCCTATTAGTACCACGGTCAGGCAGCTAGACTATTTACATTTAGTACAGTGCGTCCTGCTCACAGTGTTCAGCTAGATCCGTTCCTGTTATCTTCCTACTGACAGGCAGGCTTGTCTGGTTACTGTATATAAAGCTACCTGAAGAAAATTACAGGTGTTCTATTTGATCCTATTAGTACCACGGTCAGGCAGCTAGACTATTTACATTTAGTACAGTGCGTCCTGCTCACAGTGTTCAGCTAGATCCGTTCCTGTTATCTTCCTACTGACAGGCAGGCTTGTCTGGTTACAGTATATAAAGCTACCTGAAGAAAATTACAGGTGTTCTATTTGATCCTATTAGTACCACGGTCAGGCAGCTAGACTATTTACATTTAGTACAGTGCGTCCTGCTCACAGTGTTCAGCTAGATCCGTTCCTGTTATCTTCCTACTGACAGGCAGGCTTGTCTGGTTACAGTATATAAAGCTACTTGAAGAAAATTACAGGTGTTCTATCCCAGCTTAGTGCAGCTACAGGCCATTAGTATGTCTGGAAGGCCAAGAAGGAGAGGCAGACAGTCACAAGCCAATAAGAGAGGGCAAGCAGGCTCTGTGTCTAGTGCTGGTCGTGGAGACGGTGCATCCTCATCAGCACGTGGCCATGGGACACGCTTGGCCTTTTTTTCGGCAGCTGGCCGTGTTGAGCCGCAACATGCGGAAGACTTGGTCGAGTGGATGACCAAGCCGTCCTCATCCTCCTCATCCTCTCTCACCCATGCCCAGGGTGCTTTGTCTGGCAAAGCAGCGGCCTCTTCCCTCAGCTCAATGTCATCAGTGACTCCTTCCCTAGCTCCACCATGTCCTCATGAGGATTCCCTCGAACTGTTTGACCACAGTGTTGGGTACATGCTCCAGGAGGATGCCCAGCGTTTGGAAGGCTCTGATGACGATACTGAGCTCGATGAAGGCAGTAACATGAGCACGGACAGAGGGGGTGCCCAAGAAGGACAGCAATCTGGCAGTCATGCTCCCCCTGCTGCAGCATACTGCCAGGTTTGCTCCAGTGATGAGGAGGGAGGGGATGATGAGGTCACTGACTCAACGTGGGTACCTGATAGGAGAGAGGAGGAGGAGGAGGAGGAGGCGGCGGCACATCACCAACGAGGCAGGATGCCCTCCAGGGGCCAGCCTAAGGGCAGCACATTGACTGCATCACACCCCAAAGCTCCACATGTGCAGGGCGCTGCAGTCTCTGCGCGTTATTCAAAAAGTTCTTTGGTGTGGGCCTTTTTTGAGACGAGTGCATCAGATCGCACCGCTGCTATTTGCAACATATGTCTCAAGCGTATCTCGCGTGGCCAAAACATCTCCCGCTTGGGTACCACATGCTTGACCAGACATATGTTGACCTGCCATGCAGTTCGTTGGCAAGCGTATCTAAAAGACCCACACCAAAGAACAAAGAGGATCTCTCCTTGCTCCTCATCAGCTGAGATTTCCAACCCCACTAGACTTTCAGTCCTCTCTGAGACCTGCAGTGAGAGGAATGAAGGTGTAGAATTAGGTGTGTCACAGCCAAGTACTTGTGGGCAATCTGCTTTTGGTACACCGACGTCAGATTGTACCAGGCAAATTTCCCTGCCCCAGCTGCTGCACCGCCGAAAGAAGTTTGCTCCCAGCCATCCACATGCCCAGCGGTTGAATGCTAGCTTGGCAAAATTGCTAGCACTTCAACTGCTGCCTTTTCAGTTGGTAGACTCTGCCCCCTTCCGTGAGTTTGTGGAATGTGCGGTTCCTCAGTGGCAGGTACCCAAACGCCACTTTTTCTCACGGAAGGCGATTCCGGCTCTCTACCGGCATGTGGAAGGCAATGTCCATGCCTCGCTGGACAGGGCGGTCAGCGGTAAGGTGCATATTACCGCTGACTCATGGTCCAGCAGGCATGGACAGGGACGTTACCTAAGTTTCACGGCGCATTGGGTGACTCTGCTGGCAGCTGGGAAGGATGCAGGACAAGGTGCAGTAGTGTTGGAGGTTGTTCCGCCACCACGCCTCCAAAATGCTGATTGTGACACACCTCTCTCCTCCACCCCCTCCTCTTCTTCTTCCTCCATGGCCTCTTCCTCGGAACCAGCGGTGCTCCGTAGGCGTTCAAGGGGCTACGCAAGTACGCAGGCCAAAAGATGCCATGCGGTGCTTGAGCTGGTGTGCTTGGGGGACAGGAGCCACACTGGGGCAGAGGTTTTGTCAGCTCTGCAGGGGCAGGTTCAGAGGTGGTTGACGCCACGCCAACTTAAGGCAGGAATGGTGGTTTGCGACAATGGCACCAACCTCCTCTCTGCCCTCCGACAGGGACAAATGACCCATGTGCCCTGTTTGGCTCACGTCCTTAACTTGGTGGTGCAGCGGTTCTTGGGCAGGTACCCGGGCTTACAGGATGTCCTGAGGCAGGCCAGGAAAGTCTGTGTGCATTTCCGCCGGTCATATAATGCCAGTGCTCGGCTGACGGACCTCCAAAAGGAGTTTAACCTGCCCAAGAACCGCCTAATCTGTGACATGCCCACCAGGTGGAACTCAACGTTGGCCATGCTGCAGCGGCTGCACACGCAGCAGAGGGCCATCAATGAGTACCTGTGCGACTATGGCACCAGGACAGGGTCAGGGGAGCTTGGTTTTTTTTCCCCACGCCAGTGGGCCATAATCAGGGATGCATGCACTGTCCTGTCACCATTCGAGGAGGCCACGAGGATGGTGAGCAGTGACAGTGCATGCATCAGTGACACTGTCCCCCTTGTCCACCTGTTGGAGCACACGCTGCGTGGAATAATGGACAGGGCACTGGAGGCAGAACAGAGGCAGGAAGAGGAGGACTTCCTTAGCTCTCAAGGCCCCCTTTATCCAGACAGTGTTCCTGCGTGCCCGCCGATCACACAGGAAGAGGACGAGGAGGAAGAGGAGGAGGAGGAAGATTGTGTCAGTATGGAGGTGGAGCCTGGCACTCAGCATCAGCAGCAGTCTTTAAGGGATCAGTCCCAAGAAACACATGGACTTGTACGTGGCTGGGAGGAGGTGGCTGCGGACCATGTCGTTCTTAGTGACCCAGAGGACTCCGGACCGAATGCCTCAGCAAACCTACGCTGCATGGCCTCCCTGATCCTGCAAAGCCTGCGTAAGGATCCTCGTATTCGTGGTATCAAGGAGAAGGACCAATACTGGCTGGCAACCCTCCTTGATCCACGTTACAAGGGTAAGGTTGCGGACCTTATCTTGCCATCGCAGAGGGAGCAGAGGATGAAACATCTTCGGGAGGCCTTGCAGAAAGGTCTGTGCAACGCGTTCCCAGAGACTGGGAGGTTACAAACTCCTGTTTCTGGACAACGTGTTGCTGAGGCTTCGGTCAGTCAAAGAAGGAGCGGTGGAGAAGGTGGCCGTCTGACCGATGCGTTCAGACAATTTTTTGGTCCGCAGCCCCAAGGTATGATCGGTTCCAGCAACCATCGCCAGCGTCTGTTTTACATGGTGCAGGAATACCTAGGGGCAAGATCAGACTTGGACACCTTTCCCACCGAAAATCCTCTGGGTTACTGGGTCTTGAGGATGGATCACTGGCCAGAGCTTGCACAGTATGCAATTGAGCTACTGGCCTGTCCTGCATCCAGCGTTCTTTCGGAACGCACATTCAGTGCTGCTGGAGGCGTGGTAACCGATCACAGGGTGCGTCTGTCCACCGACTCGGTCGATCGGCTGACCTTCATAAAAATGAATGAGTCTTGGATCACCACCAGCTACCAAGCACCTGATGCTGATGTAACCGAATAATTTTTTTTGAAATCTCAGATCCCTTCAAAGACTGCCTATGCTGATGCTGAGTGACTATCCCTGAGTAATTATCCTCTTCCTCCTCAATCATCACGCTGATAGCTTGTAAGAACATTTTTGGTTCTGGGCGCCACCACCAGTGCCTAAGGCACAATTTTTCAGCCCCTGTTTAACAGGGGCGTGTAATTACAATTTTTGATGTAATACTTTGCAGCAGGGCTCGTTCCTGCATTCCAACTAGAGTGTCTGTGAGGGGTTGCAGTGTTGTGGCACCAGCACCAGTGCCTAAGGCCCAATTTTTCTGCCCCTGTCTAACAGGGGCGTGTAATTACAATTTTTGATGCAATACTTTGCAGCAGGGCTCGTTCCTGCGTTCCAACTAGAGTGTCTGTGAGGGGTTGCAGTGTTGTGGCACCAGCACCAGTGCCTAAGGCCCAATTTTTCTGCCCCTGTCTAACAGGGGCGTGTAATTACAATTTTTGATGCAATACTTTGCAGCAGGGCTCGTTCCTGCGTTCCAACTAGAGTGTCTGTGAGGGGTTGCAGTGTTGTGGCACCAGCACCAGTGCCTAAGGCCCAATTTTTCTGCCCCTGTCTAACAGGGGCATGTAATTACAATTTTTGATGCAATACTTTGCAGCAGGGCTCGTTCCTGCGTTCCAACTAGAGTGTCTGTGAGGGGTTGCAGTGTTGTGGCACCAGCACCAGTGCCTAAGGCCTAATTTTTCAGCTCCTGTTCAACAGGGGCATGTAATTACAATTCTTGATCTAATATTTCACAGCAGGGCCCTGTGAGGGCTTACAGTGTTGTGGCCACAGCAACACCTAAGGCCCAAATTTCTGCTGAGTATATAGGGCAGGACCCTACTTTCAAACATCTAACTTACAAACGACTCCTACTTGCAAACGGAAGGAGACAACAGGAAGTGAGATGAAATCTACCCCTAGGAAGGGAAATTCTTTCCTGTAAGAGTTAATATGGGAAAACAATTTCTCCTTTCCACTGATGCTTTCCAATCCTTGTTCCACAAAAAAACCCAAATTTTCAAAAAACATTTTTCATTGGGACAAAAAAGTGAGGTGAAATCTTCTGAAGAGGAGGAAAGACAGCAAAACAAATGTCACAGGGGTGATAACCCTTCCCTATGTTTTCCAAAAAGCTTAGAAAAGATTTTTTGGCTGGAGCTAAACACGTTAAAAATGTTCAAAATTACAAACAGATTCTACTTAACAACAAACCTGTATACTGCTGTTCAGAGTATATAGGGCCTGGTGGCCCCACACCTTTCCTTATTTTAATTTGGGTGCGGGGTTCCCCTTAATATCCATACAAGACCCAAAGGGCCAGGTAATGGACTGGGGGGTACCCATGCCGTTTGTCTCACTGATTTTCATCCATATTGCCATGACCCGACATGACATTAAACCCGCAAGCAGTTTTAAATGAGATTTTTTCCTTTAAAAATGACATTTGGTGCAGGGACTGTTCTAAACATGGGAAACACGCGTCACTTTACAGGCATACTATAGACACCCCCCAGGTACGATATTTAAAGGAATATTTCACTTTTTTTTTTTTACTTTAAGCATCATTAAAATCACTGCTCCCGAAAAAACGGCCGTTTTTAAAAGTTTTTTTTGCATTGATACATGTCCCCTGGGGTAGGACCCGGGTCCCCAAACCCTTTTTAGGACAATACCATGCAAATTAGCCTTTAAAATGAGCACTTTTGATTTCGAACGTTCGAGTCCCATAGACGTCAATGGGGTTCTAACGTTCGTGCGAACTTTCGGTCCGTTCGCGGGTTCTGGTGCGAACCGAACCGGGGGGTGTTCGGCTCATCCCTACTCAGTATCTAACAGAACTCGTCACTCATCTCTCTCTTCTATATATTAAAGATATATATTACAGGTGACCCCATTGACAATGAGAGAGGAGATCCTGACTATTCATATGCAAATCTCCTTTTCCCCTTTCACTGCCAGAGCTGTTTTTGCATTTTTTTTCCACACATGTATAACCCCTTTGTACCTAAGGGTAAAACAAATGTTAATGTCTAAGCACAATTATGCAACTTTGACATGTGTTAGTAAAACTGCACATATCGTCACAACTACTTTGTGTATCCAAGTGGGTTATACCTTTTTTTTTTTTCCAGGACGAATCAGGCTTTCTTTTTTTGGTGAATAGTATTGGATTAGATAAGAAAAAGAAAAATCTCGCACTCGGTGATAGGAACAAATTGGAGCTGCTGCAAACAAATACACCTGAATGCCAGGTATTAAGTCATTATGAATTGGAAGACGCCAATCTCAGAAAACGCCTCTTATGGGGAAACACATCAGGTGGAGTTGGGTCTGTGACGTCATCGCGCTGAAGCTGCTCGGATGACACTGTGGCCGATGCTTGATCATTATCTGTCTGATTTTAAGCTTTTTTATTCCTTTGGTACATGTAAGTGCAACACTTTTTTGACTAAATGATTTTCATCAAACGAGTTGTGCTATGAGACTTCCTCTTTTATGTTGCAAATAATTCAAAAAACACTCCTAAGGCCACATCCGTATAAAGTTAACTCAGGGAAAAAAGGGGTAAAGAGCCAAAAGGCCCTGGTTCGGACTTTTCAGGCAAGATGGACAAGAGTGTAATAAAATAGATATTTTATTAGCAATGAATCATAACAGACAGGTCAAATAGAAAAAGAATTAAAAGCATACAATACACATATGATGGTCATAAGTGTGCATCAATGTGTTTCGCTATTTTGCTTCGTCAGGAGTGTCCTGACGAAGCAAAATAGCGAAACACGTTGACGAATAGGGGCTATTTAGGATTGTGCACTTGGATTTATCAGTGGTGTACCACATGACTTGTGACATTTATATGATTGACCTTTGACCCCGACCTTGACCTGAGCACTAACTCTGGCAAACCCTGATCTTGTTATTTTTTTTTTTTCTTTAAGTTTTCTTTATTTTTTATTTTGTTTTTCATTTTCATTTTATTTTTTTACACACTTTGGTTTGTTTACATTTTGCTCTCTTGCAAGAAATGGAAGATACAATGTATTCCTCTTCATTCAGAAGACAAAGTAAACACAGGGGCGGGCTCACAGTGGCTGATCACTGTGATAAATACTAAAAAAGGCGCTCCAGGATTGACCCAAAATTCACCTATAAAGGTTATAAACATACTTACATAGTAGGTGAGGTTGAAAAAAGACACAAGTCCATCAAGTCCAACCTATGTGTGTGATTATGTGTCAGTATTGCATTGTATATCCCTGTATGTTGCGGTCATTCAGGTGCTTATCTAATAGTTTCTTGAAACTATCAATGCCCCACCGCTGAGACCACCGCCTGTGGAAGGGTACATATTTTTTAAGGAACTCTATGAGGAAGTTCAATGTTATCTGGTCACAATGGCTTGAGTCTATGTCACCGGTATAGGTATAGATCAATCTGCATCATAAGTATCGCCCCATATGTATAAGGCTGTGTGTGACCAGGTATGTACATATGTTTTCTCATTTAGAGTTGTGCTCCTTGGTCACGCTAAGTCTATTTTATTTAGAAAGCATTAATCTTTCTTCATTATCCTTGTCTATATGTTTTATGCTCCAAGGTTTCGGGGGGGATTTGGGTGTCCTCTTTTTTTTTTTTCTGGGATTTACGTAGTATTATTTTGTTATATGGGTTGTTATTTGCATTATTTGTTTGTTATGTTCTCAAGGTCAAAAATTAATAAAAAGAATCTGATAAAAAAAAAAGGTTATAATGGGGATGAATAGCTCTAAAGTATATAGAGTATATCGGTACCTATACAACTGGACAAAACTGAATTAAAAAGCCTGATTTGAACTCAGCCACCAAAGAACCTTTTAAAATATATAAAATTACTCACTGGACTATGAGAAGTTCACATTGTATTAATCAAGAAATAACAAAAAAAAAATGGAAAAAATGGATATATGCAAATTTGCAAATCAGATAGGGCATGAAAATGGTACCAAACCCACATCATACACACCTAAAAATCTGCATCCACCTCTCTCACTCCATTAATACTCAATGAGCCCCTAATAAATAAATATTATATCTTGATTAATAAGCAAAATACAAAAAACAATCAAAGATAATGGTGGTGATCTCATGCGTGGTGAAAAAAATAGAGCTACAAAACCAAGGAGTTCAAAATGCCAACAGCCATACAGTGATGGTATCCTTGTGAAAAGATGATGGTACATTTCATAAATATCAGTATCAATACTCCAAGATGCCAGGCACAGGAACAAATGGAGAGACATGGATCATCAACATGCCAATAGCTCTACGATGGTGATATCCTTATGAAAGTTGATGGTAAGCATCAAAAGTGTCAATGCTCCAAGGTACCAGGTACCGGAACAAAAGGAGAGATATAAATCTCTAGTGTAAGAGCCCTTGCACACTGGGGCGGTTTGCAGGCGCTATTGCGCTAATAATAGCGCCTGCAAACCGCCCCGAAAGTGCCGCTACTTTCATTCCAGTGTGCAACCCCCGAGGGCTTGCACACTGGAGCGATGCGCTGGCAGGACGGTAAAAAAAGTCCTGCTAGCAGCATCTTCGGAGCGGTGAAGGAGCGGTGTGTATACCGCTCCTTTACCGCTCCTGCCCATTGAAATCAATGGGACGGCGCGGCTATACCGCCGGCAAAGCGCCTCTGCAGAGGCGCTTTGCGGTGGTATTTAACCCTTTCTCGGGGGTAAAACCACCCCGCTAGCGGCCGCATACCGACGGTAAAACGCCGCTAATAGTAGCGACGTTTTACCGCCGACGCCGCCCCCCGCCCCAGTGTGCAAGGGCTCTAACCCATATTGTGAAGTCTCCCACGATGGGAGAAAGAAATTACATGGTCCAGAGGAGAATATATGTTCACCAAAACAAAGTCAATGACTGTTGGTATGGTTCCTAAGTAGATTCTGTGAACAAAAACTCCCTTGCACATCAATGTACATTCAAATAAGACGTTCGTTTAGGTACCTTGAAAGGATGTCCTCAAAGTATATGGACAAGACCCACGGTTAAAAAGTCAATTGCTGTATTGTCAATAAACAGGCATGTAGATTCTTGTTTGATACTTATCCATCCAGTGGTTCATAGGTCCATGGTTCCCATGCAAAAGAGAGCAACTCTTGGATATACGTGGATATACGTAGCCATACACCAGTGGGGCTCAAGAGCACAATGGCAGCTAAAGGCATGCTCTACACCATTAGGCTCTCCTGTGTGCTGTGTAAACCGTTCTACCAGCAGCCTTAGTCTTTAATTGGACCTGAACTTGGGCAACCACATGTGCGGACTTCTATAAGGACTTTCCTAAATTTCAGGTATGGTCAGCACCACTAGGGAAACAGTATAGTCAATTGCAGCACAGCCAAATCAATGCACAGCCAAATTTAGTGTACAGTACAGCCATTGTGTGAAGGAATTATTCTGTGATAATGTACCACCTCAATTGTGTTCTGCAAATCGGTTCAGTAAACTGAGTTCTTGTTCAGAGAAGAAGTTGCCTTGGGCTGTATACTTGGGATGAAGAAAACAAGTGTAATATGGTTATGTGTAATCATGGTGTATGCAAAAGAACAGGGTTGGTTAACCCCCTGGGTTAAGAAGTAAAAGAGTGAACATTACAGTTAAACTTTATGGTCTTTACTGGATGGACTATGATACTAGCATCATTGGATGGACTATAACTCTGAGCTCACTGGATAGGCCACGATACTGAGCTCACTGAATGGACTATGACACTGAGATCACTGGATAGACTACAACACTTACTGTAGCTCACTGGATGGACTATGACACTGAGGTCACTGGGTGGACTATGAGACTATAAGTTTGGCTCGAACATCGGGTGTTCGCCCGTTCCCCGAATGCAGAACATTATGGAGTGTTTGCGGGAAATTTGAGCGCCCACGGACTGCGCCATAATAAACGGCGAGACCGTCAATGCACTGCGAGATCACAGTGCATTGACAGCTGCTGATTGGCCAAAGCATGCACCTGACCTGCATGCTTTGGCCAATCACAGCGCGCTCTGCTGTGAGAGCCATGATTGGTCAAAAGCAGAGTGCCTTTGGCCAATCATGGCTCAGGGGGCTGAGTCCACGCCCCACACTATGTAAGGCTGCTTACACGGCAGCCGTACATAGTTTTTTGAATGAGAGCAGCAAAATGACATTTGTAAAAGAAAAATTTAATATAAAACTGCTTGCAGCTGTAATGTATTGCCGGATCCCGGGAATATAGATAAAAATCATTGAAAAAAATGGCATGGGTCCCCCCCCAGTCCATTACCTGGCTCTTTGGGTCTGGTATGGATATTAAGTGGAACCCCGCACCAAAATTTTAACAAAAAATTGTGTGGGGGTCCTCCCAAAATCCATACCAGGCCCTTCAAAACCCTGATGGGTTTTACTTCCTCTTTGTTTCCCTGCAAAGGTAAAGCATAATGGGCTACTATGTCTCACATAGTAGCCCGTTATGTGTCATTTACCTGGCACAGGAGCCTGCGATGTCACCAATGTCCCCTCTTCCCTGAAGCGTCCATCTTCCTTCCGGGTATCGCGGGTCCGACGCTGTGATTGGCCGGAGCCGCGATGACGTTACTCCCGCGCATGTGCGGTGAGCCACTAACGGCATGATCGCCGTTAGAATCGTCACGCTCAGTGCGCCTGTGCGCCGTTGTCTACGGCGCATGCGCCGTAGACATTGGTGCCTGTCTTTTGCAAATATCTCCTAAACCATGTAGGTTTAGGTGATATTTCTTGCACCTATAGATAAGCCTAGATTAGGCTTACCTGTATGTAAAAGTGGTCTGTAAGGGTTTACAACCACTTTAAGGGAAACCCCAAGCCAAAAAAAAAAAAAAAATGGTGTAGGGGTCCCCCCAAAATCCATACCAGACCCTTATTCGAGCACGCAACCTGGCAGGCCGCAGGAAAAGGGGGGGACGAGAGAGCCCCCCCTGAACTGTACCGGGCCACATGCCCTCAACATGGGGAGAATGCTTTGGGGTCCCCCCCAAAACACCATGTCCCCATGTTGATGGGGACAAGGCCTCTTCCCCACAGATCCCGGCCCATATCGGGTACATTGTACCCATACACATTCACCAAAAAAAGTGTCATGGTAAAAATGACAGTAGACAATTTGGGAAAAGTCCTTTATTTAAAAAAAAAAAAAAAGTGTCCCATGATGTCCATTCATCTTCGATCACAGCGTCCAAAGGACCGAAAAAAAAAAAGGAAAAAGCTCTGCCTCCATGGTAGGCGCCATGCTGACTGTAGGCTTTCTGCATTGACAGCTGTTATATAACTGAGGGCGGGGAAAGCCTGCAGTCAGCGGAACCTCCCATGGAGGCGGAGTTTTTTCTGTTTTTTTTTTTTTTGCTCCGTCGAAGATGAATGGACATTGCGGTACACTTTTTTTTTTAATAAAGGACCTAAATTGTCTACTGTCATTTTTACCATTTTCACACTTTTTTTGATGAATGTGTGGGGGTAAAATGTACCCAATACCCATTCACATAGGGGGGGCAGGATCTGGGGGTCCCCTTGTTAAAGGGGGCTTCCAGATTCCGATAAGCCCCCCGCCCGCAGACCCCCACAACTACTGGGCAAGGGTTGTGGGGATGAGGCCATTGTCCCCATTAACATGGGGACAAGGTGTTTTGGGGGGATTCCAAAGCATCCTCCCCATGTTGAGGGCATGTGGCCTGGTACAGTTCAGGAGGGGGAGTGCTCTCTCATCCCCCCCTTTTCCTGTGGCCTGCCAGGATGCGTGTTAGGATAAGGGTCTGGAATGGATTTTGGGGGGACCCCTACGCCATTTTTTAAAATTTTGGTGCAGGGTTCCCCTTAGTCCCCTTTCACACCTATACGACTTGTCCCACGATTTTGTACTGCAAAATCGTATGACAAGTCATTGTCCATGATTTTCAATGACTACCATTCATATTGGCACGACTTTAAGTCGTGCCGACTTCAAAGTAGTCCCTGCACTACTTTGGTCCAACTTCCATACGATTTGTACTCCATAGACCTCAATGTTAAACCCTCAAGTAGCATGCAAATCGTACCTGAATAATATAGACACGATTTCAGTACGACTTTGTAAGCACAAGCCTCACACCATGTATGTTTTCATTTGTTAATGCCAAAGTTGTGGCAAAGTCGTACAAAGTAGTACTGATCCCAAATCGCAGCAAAATCGCGCAAATTTGCAGTAAAATCACGGTAAAATCGTGCCAGCGAAATCACGGTAAAATCGCGTGACTTTGAAGTCGCACAAGTGTGAAAGGGGCCTAAATATCCATACCAGACCTGAAGGGCCTGGTATGGATTTTGGGGGGACCCCCACGCAATTTTTTTTTAAATTTTGGTGCAGGGTTCCTCTTAATATCCTTACCAGACCCAAAGGGCCTGGTAATGGGCTGGGGGGGGGGGTATGGGACTCATGCCATTTTTTTCAATGATTTTTATGTATATTTCCGGGATACAACAATTCATTACAGCCGTGATCAGTTTTAAAGAACATTTTTTCCTTTAGAAATGTCATTTTGCTGTGGTACTGTTCTAAACACGAAAGATGCAACACTTTACAGGCATACTATAGACACCCCCCCAGACACGATATTTAAAGGAATATTTCATTTTTATTGTTTCACTTTAAGCATTATTAAAATCACTGCTCCTGAAAAAACTGACATTTTTAAAACTTTTTTATGCATTGATACATGTCCCCTGGGGCAGGACCCAGGTCCCCAAACACTTTTTATGGCAATAACTTGCATATAAGCCTTTAAAATTAGCACTTTTGATTTTTCATGTCTGTGTCCCATAGACTTTAACAGTGTTTGCGTGTTCGTACTAATTTTTTGCCTGTGCGCAAGTTCTGGTGCGAACCTTACCGGGGGGTGTTCGGCTCATCTCTAGATATGACACTGAGATCACTGGATTGGCTATGACACTGAGATGACTGTGTATACTATAACATTTAGCTCACCAGATGGACTATGACTCTTAGCTCACTGGATAGACTATGACACTGATATCACAGGATGAACTACGACACTTAGCTCACTGGACGGACTATCAAACTGAGATCACTGGATGGACTATCAAACTGAGATCACTGGATGGACTATGGCGTGGAGATCACCGGATGGACTATGATGTGGAGCTCATCGGATGGACTATGATGTGGGGATCACCAGATGGACTATGACGTGGAGATCACCAGATGAACTATGACGTGGAGATCACCAGATGGACTATGACGTGGAGATCACCGGATGGACTATGACGTGGAGATCACCGGATGGACTATGACATGGAGATCGCTGGATAGACTATGACATTGAGATCACTGGAAGGACCACGATACTGAGCTCACTGGATGTACTATAACACTTAGCTCACTGGACAGTCTATGACACAGAGCTCACCAGGTGGACCAGAGCAGAGTTCACTGGATGGTCTACGACACTGAGCTCACTGGATGGAGTACGACACTGAGCTCACTGGATGGACTATGACACTGAGCTCACTGGATGGACTATGACACTGAGCTCACTGAATGGACTATGACACTGAGCTCACTGGATGGACTACGACACTGAGCTCACTGGATGGACTATGACACTAAGCTCACTGGATGGACTATGACACTGAGCTCACTGGATGGACTATGACGCTGAGCTCACTGGATGGACTATAATACTGAGCTCATCAGATGGACTAGGACACTGAACTCACTTGATAGACTATGACACTGAGATCACTGGATGGACTAGGACACTGAGCTTACTGGACAGACTATGGCACTGAGCTCACCGGGTGGACTATGATGTTGAGATCACTGGAGTGACTATGTCACTGAGCTTACTGGATGGAATATGATATGACACTGAGCTCACTGGATGGGTCATGACATACAAAACCTGCAGGAGCTGTGCAGTTGTTGGGTCTTTGTTACTAGTAAACCTTCTGCATGGAGTTTGTAGTTCTTTCATGATAGTGTGGATCTCCTCCGGGTGTTCCAGTTTCCACCACAAACACATACTTGACGGATTGTCAACCACACACCTGAAATCGACCCAAAGACAAGAGTGATGTGAAAAGTTTTCTCTGGAAAATGTGGCAATGATGTGTAATTGTGTAAAATGCTTTACGATAGTAGTAGCCATTGAAACAAAATAAAAAGACGAGAGATAGATAAAAAGTTCACAGCTAAGAAAAAACATTTAGGTGCATTTACCTTGCCTGAGTTAATTTCTGTTGTTCTCTGTTCATATTTTAAAGTTCCCATTTAATTTTTTTGCAGTTTTGCTGTTAATAACATAATTCCATATGTCACGGATGGCTCCCTCGGATTCCCTAGAAGATCTGAAGATGATTAATTCTGCAATACAAAACCTGATTGTTCTGTATTCTCTGTAGAATTGAGGGCATGTGAAACTGTAAATTTACAGCAGAACTGACAAAATGAACAATTACATAAAATATGAGTGTGCGGAGAAGTGAGGAAAGCCATTTTTGTACATTTATGGCCTAAATGGTTCTGTACAGAAGCTGCAAGACAGAGTCGGAGAGTGTGGGACATGTACTGTAAGTGGGGCTAGATATACTGAGAATCAGACAGCATTAATTCAATGTATTTGTTAGGGGGTGCTTCAAGGCAACCCTTTTCCTTGTCAGAGAAGTTTATTGGTTAGGCATTGAAGAAGCCATCCAGTACATGAAAGCAGTAGGAAAACCCATATAGGGGTGGGTGCTGGTTGGTAACGTCAGCTAGTTAGTATAGTAGAGTTGTCAACTTTAAGGTGCATTGTAGGAGCTGACATAGATGATTGCAAGCAAACTTGATGACAATATGTTTAACTAGTAGGGATGGCATTGGGTATGGACATCAGGAGTAAAAAAGGGGAAAAGAGGAAGGGGAAGAGGAAGAAGGAGAAGAAGAGAGCAGGATGTGGTAAATAAGCAAAAAAGGGAGATAAAGCTCCCTGTGGAGGTAGCACAGCTCTAATTTACGAGATAGCGAGGGGTATGAACAGACCAATGGGCTTACCAAGGCAATAATAAAGTATTATCAAAGTCCTATGGTAAGCAATGCTTAACCCAAGGCTGCCATATTTTCTCAAATTTGCGTATCTTATCATTTTGATGGCTTCCATTTTTGCATGAATAAGAGCTTTATTCATTCTATGTTTCACTTCTGCCACAACTAAGGATGGGGATTTCCATGCTTTAGCAAGGGTTTGTTTAGCAGCTGTAACAAGCTTCAAAAAGGAGCTGGAATTAGTTTTGGGTCAACTCAGCTGGTTTTAAGTTTAAAAGAGCTGTTGTTGGATCTGGCTGGATATTGGTCTCAAAGGCTTTGGAGGCCAGTGAGAAGATATCTTTTGGGCTATAGGATAGTCCCACCACACATGTAGGTCTGAGCAGCTGAGCAGCCACGAAAGCATGCCGCTGAGTAGGAGTTTATGTATTTTGCAATCCTAGTCGGAACAAGATACCAGCGGGCTAGGACCTTATAGTTTGTTTCTGTTGCCAAGACATTAGGTGAAGATTTGGTGGCAGTCCAAATACCAGACCAATCAGCAGTATCAAGTGTGCGCCCCAAATCCTGCTCCCATTTAGTAACATACGATGGTGGTCCAGCATCAGGTTTGACACTCAATTGTTTGTAGAGAATAAATAGAAGTCCTCTTATGTGGGGGTCACTTTTGCATAAACGTTCAAATTGTGACATCTGAGTTAGTAAGGAGCCTGTTTTAAGGTATGGCATGTAGAAGTTTTTGATCTCAAGATATCGGAACAACTCTGATCTAGGGAGGCCATAGGTTTTGCAAAGTGTGGGGAATGTGTGGATAGAATTTGTTGAAACTAGTTTGTGTAGTCGAAAAAGGTTTGTGCTGGACAATGAGTTAAAGGAACTGGGGGAATCCCATGCTGGGTAGAAGGAGGGGTTTCTGAGGAATGAGAGCAGTGGGTTGTGGGGTGATTGGAGGATATGGGTGGTTTTAAATCTGTCCCAAATTGACAAAGAGTGTTTTGTAATAGGGTTGTGAAGCAAGGCTGGGTCGACTGGGCACAGCCATAGCATATTGGCAACAGAAATAGGGTCACAATCAACAGATTGAATGGCCACCCATAGCAGTGTTTCATTGGTTGCATGGTATTTAGGGAGATGTGCCAAATGTGCTGCATAGTAGTAAGTTGAGAAATTTGGGAGCCCTAAACCGCCACTTAGTTTGGGAAGATAAAGAGTGGGCTTGGGAATGCAGGGTTTGGTATTACCCCCAATTTAGGCCATGACTCTACGTTGCAAAAGGCGTAGAAAATAGGAAGGGATGGGAATGGGTAGAATTCTAACGAGGTACAGGGATTTGGGTAAAATAGTAATTTTTGTTGCATTGATCCTACCTATCCAGGAAAGAGGAAGAGAGGACCATTAAGTCGTTTGCTCTGTAATCTGTTTTAACAGGGGCAGAAAGTTAGCTGCCAGCAGATCAGATATAGAGGCTGTTAGCTGCACCCCTAAGTAAGGGAGGAGGTATGAGGCCCAAGTAAAGGGCATTGACGTTTTAGCTTGTAGGAGTTCCTCCGCAGACAAACAGATGTTTAGCGTGATAGATTTGTGTGGGTTAACATGGAGGCCTGAGATGTGGGCAAAGCAATCTAAAAGAGAGAGAAGGTTGGGAGTTGAATTATGGGGGGGAATAAAAAAACGAGTATATTATCCGCAAAGAGGCATACTTTGTGGTGATGACCAGCAAGTTCTATACCCTTGATATCCTGATCAGTTCTGATCAGCTGGGCCAAAGGTTCAATGAGTAAAGTGAATAGCAACGGGGAGAGGGGACATCCCTGGAGTGTGCCTCTCCAAATATTGAACATTTCAGACTTATATCCAGCATATTTGATGAATGCCTTTTTCAATCTACCTCCACAATGTCAATAACCTCATTTAAAGTCCCACCTTTCCTGCTTTATTTACATTTACCCTTCAGCAGAGAGCTGAAGGCATTGGACAGCATGGGTGTTAAAATGGCTGAATATTGTTTATAATAGGGGGCAGAAAACCCACCTGGTCCCGCTCGTTTATTTAGCTTTAGTGCTTTAATAGCCAATGTTACTTCTGATTCTGAGATAGGGCACTCAAGTTGATCTCGCTGTGCTTGGTCGAGGGTTGGGAGGGAGATGCATGAGAAAAGATCATTTGCAGAGGTAAGTCTAGTCTAGTACCTGAGTAGTTAAATATAGTTTTGCAAGGTTAGAGCGGAAAACTTGTAACATTTTGATTGGGTTGCTTGTGTAAGCCTCACAAGTTTGTTTTAGGAGTATGGGGGTGCGGTGGGTTTATTCACTGCCCGTAAGGTGCGTGCAAGTAGGGTGTTGGGTTTGTTGACTTTAAGATAAAATATATGTTGTTCGATTGCGTAAGAGCATATCAGTGAGGAACAAGTCAAATTCTAATAGAGCCTTATCGAGGTGCGCTTTCCCAGTAGGGTTAGGGGAAGACTGGAACGCTGCATGGCATGCATTGAAGTTTGTTTCCAGTTTTTGGTGTAAGTTTTTACGTTCTCCTTGAAGAAATGCTGCCTGTCGGATTAACATGCCGCAAATTACAGGTTTATGGGCTTCCCATAGCATTAACGCAGAAAGATCAGTAGAAGTATTGTTAGTGAGATAGTCCTTAAGGGCAATTTTGATGTCTAATCGATGGGATGGGTGAGTTAGGATAGAGTCATCAATGCACCAGGATGTATCATCTGTTTTAGGAATTGTGGAGGCTATAGTGGTGCAGATTCGCCATGAGGCGATTCAGTTCGCATAGTTAGCGCTATACGAGTCACTCACTCACTCAGATTGCACTGTGATTAGTCCAGGAGAAGGGTATGATAACTGAGGACAGAATTTCTGAGAAAGATGTGATCGATCCGAGAAAAAGATTTATGTGGATGGGTATAGTATGTGTAGTGTTTATTAACAGGGTTAACTTTGCGCCAGGAATAAACCAAGTTATGCTTGGTGAGAAAATGTTGGAATATCAGCTTGAATGGGCTGGTGGACAGCTTTCTAAGAAAGGGGAGAGGACTTGGTTTGAATCCCCACAGTAAATGACCGATCCAAAGCTGTGGTTGTCCACTACCTGGAAGAGGTGTGAAAGAAAAGCAGATGGGTGTTTATTTGGAGCGTAGTATGACACGATCGTGAGTCTGATATGTGGCAAGTGAGGATCAGATATCGACCTTCAGGGTCTTTAATTTGGGAAGAGAGGACGAATGGTGTTGTGTGATGGGAAGCAATTAGGGTTCCCCTTTGTTTGGTTGAGGCTGAGGCTGTAAAGAACTGAGGATATGCGGAGCTGAGAAATTTTGGGGTGTATTTTTCATAAATGGGTTTCTTGCTAACTGAGAATGTGTTATTTAGCTGCCGTGAAAGAACAGAGTGCCTTGGTGCGTTTATGTGCCATGTTGAAACCTTGGATGTTCAAGGTAAGAAATTTCAAGAGGGCCATGGATTTAGCTTAAGTAGCTGAATGATAGAGGATGTAAATCTCAAGAAGGGAGCTGCGACTACTTCAAGGAGAGAGAAATAGGGGGAGAAGGTAGTAGAGCAGAAGAAAATGCAGGGAAATTGAATAACCCCTAAAACTTAAAAAAATGTGGCTAGAAGATAGCGTAACATTAGGGTAAGGGAGTGTACTAGGGGGAACGACAAGTGGTCCCCTAGATGCTAGACGGAAGTCAGATAACCACATAATCAAAGTGGGGGTCCAAGGGTAGCAATAGGGGGGAGCAACTGGGAACACAACTGGAAAAATAAACCTTGCATACTTGAAGAACAAATAGCATCGCTCTGTAATCAGCTGGGTCCATCACTGGTCCGTTAAAGTAGAAGCTAAATATCTATGGTAAGGTTAACCAAAAGAAAAATGTCTGGATCCACAAAGTTAAGGGCGCTTCAATGGCACCAAGTGGGAACCAGCATTAGAATAAACAATAAAATGGCTACATATAACCCAGAAACAAAAAAACAAAAAAAAGGGAGAAAATGGGTATATCGTGCAATAAGGACCAATTATATTAGCTTAACTATTATAGAAAACAGGCTTAAATATTGGTACCTCATCCAAAATAAAGTAAAAAAAAAAAAACAGCCAGAGCTTACAGACTTTAACGGTACCAGAGAATGACTAAACCACATTAAAGTTCACATAAAAGGTATTTTATTACAAAAACAAATGCATTTAAAAAAAGAATATAGAGCTCATGCTCTTAAAAACATCATATAAATGTTGGATAGGCTAGTACATACAGTATATACTACAGATATTGTTTCTTTGTAAAGCTGGCCAGGTGGTCGATGCGTTTCACAAACAGCTTCCTCAGGACCTCAAGTCCTTGACCACAAAGAAACTAGACCGATCTATGAAACAAAATTCACAGTAATTAATTATATAATATACAAAATATACATCATGTAGCACAGTATATATCAATTATACCCCATCTCCCAAGGTGGAACAGAGGGGTCACTTACATGTATCTCCCGCTGCAGAGCAAGAGCTGGCAGCACACCATGCAGCAAAATATGCCTCAAAACAACAGTTTGTTTGTAGGAGGTAAACTAGTGTTGTATCTAGTATTGGAGGAGTGATCAGTTACTGGAGGTGTTATGTTTGAGCTACAGGTAATATACACTAGAACAAAAAGGAGTGACGGCTACATATATAAGATTTATTATGTTTCAACTTACCAATTTAAGATATTATTTTTCTGAAAAAGAAAATGGTGGTCCTGAAGATTAGTATTCCCCAAAAAATTGATATGGTAATTATACTGAGGAACCTGTAACACCCATCAAGGCACAATTAATAAACCAATCACCATAGCTCTACCTACTTTATATTTGCACCTAAAAGCTAGCTGAGAGAGCTCCATTTTCCTTACCTACAATACAATAGCAATATTCCACAAGCAACTGGGTCAGGAAAAATATATATTATCGCGGTACTTCTATAAGCCGTATCACATAATGGAATCAAGTGGGCTTCAGCCTATAACTACGGTATATAAGGCACACAAAACCCCAAAATTCATGCTATCCTTATAATGACATACCAAATTAAACTGTTAATTTCCCATACGGGGGACTTTGATCCATCATACTTAATGGCCAAACAATCACTTTTATGAACACTCACGTAAAATAATGTCTGCCTTCAAGCAGCACCAGATATCTATTATGGTGTTAAACTACCTTAGTATACCAAAACATCTGTAAGAATAGAGACATTCCTATGCTACTCACTTGATGTATCCATAAAGACTTTTAACACAAGAGTATAAATAAAGGGGGAAGGAAATCTTTTGATTACTCACCTCTCCAGTGCACAGCCAGACTCACACAGCCTCCAGCATCACTCCTCTCCCAACCTACACCACTTATAAGTATTGAAAGGCACCTAATCACAGGCTTCTCCAATTTGCAATCTCCACATGCTTGAGTTAATAAGTACTCACCTGTGCTGTCTGAGAGCATGTCATCTCTTTCATATGGAGCAGACAATCAGTTTCCTCTAGGGCAGGGGTCTCCAACCACCGGGCCATGGCCTACTACTGGGCCATAGCGTCTCTGCAGCTGGGCCACGGAGGGCGGCATGACATTGAAAGACGGGCGGGTGAGAGAGCCCGGTGGATCAGAGAGGCAGGCAGGCGGATGAGAGAAGCGGGCTGGCGAGCAGAGATGACATCATCTTTCTCCGCCCACCTTGCATCACCGCTCTTCCGTCCACACAGTGTGCAGAATGTCGGAGATGTGGCGGAGAGCCGAGAGATAAAGGAAGGCCCGTAGACGTGGTGTATCTGCATTTGACACAGTTCCCCATAAACGTTTACTGTACAAAATAAGGTCCGTTGGCATGGACCATAGGGTGAGTACATGGATTGAAAACTGGCTACAGGGGGGAGTTCAGAGGGTGGTGATAAATGGGGAGTACTCAGAATGATCAGGGGTGGGTAGTGGGGTTCCTCAGGGTTCTGTGCTGGGACCAATCCTGTTTAATTTGTTCATGAACGACCTGGAGGATGGGATAAACAGATCGATCTCTGTATTTGCAGACGATACTAAGCTAAGCAGGGCAATAACTTCTCTGCAGGATGTGGAAACCTTGCAAATAGATCTGAACAAATTAATGGGGTGGGCAACTACATGGAAAATGAGATTTAATGTAGAAAAATGTAAAATAATGCATTTGAGTGGCAAAAATATCAATGCAATCTATACACTGGGGGGGAGAACCTCTGGGGGAATCTAGGATGGAAAAGGACCTGGGGGCCCTAGTAGATAATAGGCTCAGCAATGGCATGCAATGCCAAGCTTCTGCTACCAAAGCAAACCGAATATTGGCATGTATTAAAAAGAGATAAAACGATAATTCTTCCACTCTACAAGACTCTGGTCCGGCCGCACCTGGAGTATGCTGTCCAGTTCTGGGCACCAGTCCTCAGGAAGGATGTGCTGGAAATGGAGCGAGTACAAAGAAGGGCAACAAAGCTAATAAAGGGTCTGGAGGATCTTAGTTATGAGGAAAGGATGTGAGCAGTGAACTTATTCTCTCTGGAGAAGAGACGCTTGAGAGGGGATATGATTTCAAATACCGTATTGGTGACCCCACAATAGGGATAAAACTTTTTCGTGGAAGGGAGTTTAACACTCATTAAAATTAGAAGAAAAGAGGTTTAACCTTAACCACTTGCCGCCTGCCATATAGCAGAATTACGGCAGCAAAGTGGTTGTGATATTCTGACCAGGCCTCGTGTGACGTGATCAAGATAACAGCCTCTGTCAGATGCTTCTTACCACGTGATCAGCTGTGACCAATCACAGCTGATCATCGCATCAACCAGGAAGCGCCGGTAAGTAGCTTTCCTCGGTTCACGCTGACAGGGAGAGCCGATCGGTGGCTCTCCCTGTCAGAGGGGGGTCTGTGCTGATAATCAGTACATTGATTATCAGCACAGCCCCCATCAAAAGGTGTCCATCAGCTGCCAATCAGTGCCCAACACCTGCCAGCCTGTCCTCATAATAAACGCCTGTCAGTGCCCTCAACAGTGCCAATCTACCATCTGACAATGACACTCAGGACTATCACACAGCAGCAATCCTAGACCAACTTAGACACTGGTTTAAGGCTAGCTCTGACAAACAATGGCGATACATAGAACAAACCTTCATTCCAGAAGGTGATCTGAGCACTCTCCTAATGGCACAATCCATGCCATATCCCCAAATTGTCACTGATCCTCCTACCATTGCAGCCGCAATACCGGGGTGGAAAATATTCCTTAATTCCTGCCCCGACAAACAATCCACCATAAAAGCACCCATTCCACTTAAAATTTTTAAATTTCTTATACCCAACATATCCTTTAAACATTGGTCTACACCAATAAGACATACTTTAGAAACGCTCTTACAGGACAATAAACTTCTGCATTTTGCGGAACTACAAACTAAATTTCAAATCCCCCCCCCAAAGCCTAGTTGCTTATAGACAAATAAAATTATACCTCAACAAACACCCAGTTCCAGCAGTAAACATAACAAATGAAGCCTGGTTATTTTGGTCATCAAAGTCCCCCAAAATTAAAGGTATCACACTTAGGTCTTCTGCCTTAGAGAGATGGGAACGCGATCTAAACATATCCATCTCGGACACTCAGTGGCAACAGGACATTCACTATAGCCAAAACACCTCTAAATGCATAAACTACTGGGAAATGTCCCCAAAACTCCACCACAGATGGTACCTAACCCCAGTCCAAATGCATACATTTGCCAATGTAGATAATAAGTTGTTCGAAGGCAAAGGCATACTTCATAATACAAGAGGTGTTTGAAATATGAACTATGGTTATACCAAGCCTTCGCATTCTTGGGGCTGTCTGGAATGTAATAAGTTGCACATCAAAGCTTTGTAGCATATCAGATTATTCATCTGAAAGAAGCAAGGCTGAACAAAAGCTTGGCTCCTGACCGTCTGGGGTGATAACGATATGCAAGTAAGCTTCAAAGAGGGCCATGGCTGCCAGGATGATTGATGAAGGTGGGTTACAGAGATCAAAGGCATTGAAGATTGACCCAGGATACATAGACATGATACATGGACAATGCTGCCCCTAAAGTCCAAGACAGCAGGACGGACACTAATATAATCTATTGTGGAGGACTGCCCCGTAAATACTTTGATTCGTCAAAGGTCTAGATGGGACGGCAATGGGGTTGGGTCTGAACGGTGTATGACTGAAGTATAAAAATTTGGATTTTAAGGGGAACCTCATGCCAAAATGTAGAACGGCGTGCGGTCCCCCCAAAATCCATAACAGACCCTTATCCGAGCATGCAGCTCGGCAGGTCAGGAAAGGGGGAGACGAGCCATCAAAGCACCTTGTCCCCATATTGATGGGGGCAGGGGCCTTATCCCTACAACCATGGCCTGTGCTTGTGGGGGTCTGCGGGCAGGGGGCTTATCGGAATCTGGAAATCTCCTTTAACCACTTAAGGACCAGCATCATTTTGGATTTTAGGTGTTTACATGTTTAAAACAGTTTTTTTTGCTAGAAAATTACTTAGAACCCCCAAACATTATATATGTTTTTTTTTTCTAACACCCTAGAGAATAAAATGGCGGTTGTTGCAATACTTTTTTTTGCACCGTATTTGCGCAGCGGTCTTATAAGCGCACTTTTTTTTGAAAAAAATCACTTTTTTGAATAAAAAAATAAGACAACAGTAAAGTTAGCCCAATTTTTTTTATAATGTGAAATATAATGTTACGGCAAGTAAATTGATACCCAACATGTCACGCTTCAAAATTGCGCCCGCTCGTGGAATGGCGTCAAACTTTTACCCTCAAAAATCTCCATAGGTGACGTTTAAAAAATTCCACAGGTTGCATGTTTTGCGTTACAGAGGAGGTCTAGGACTAGAATTATTGCTTTCACTCTACCGGTCGCGGCGATACCTCACATGTGTGGTTTGACCACCGTTTTCATATGCGGGCGCTATGCGTTTGCTTCTGCGCGCGAGCTCGCCGGGACAGGGGGTTTTTAATTTTTTTTATTATTATTTATTTTACATTATTTTAGTTATTTTTACACTTTTTTTTTTTTTTTTTTTTAATTGTGTCACTTTTATTCCTATTACAAGGAATGTAAACAATTCCTTTGTAACAGAAAAAAACAGGACCTCTTAAATATGAGATCTGGGGTCAAAAAGACCTCAGATCTCATATTTACACTAAAACGCTATTAAAAAAAAAAAAAAAAAAAAAAAGTCATTTAAAAAAATGACATTGAAAAAATATGAATTTAAGAGGCGTGGGTGGAAGTGACGTTTTGACGTCGCTTCCGCCCAGCAGTGTCATGGAGACGAGTGGGCGCCATCTTAGCCTCACTCATCTCCAGGCACAGGAGGGAGATGGATGCGATCCCCTCCGCCGCTACCAATGGCTCCGGTAAGCGGCAGAGGCACCGGATTGTGGCGGAAGGGGGGGCCCCCTCTCCTGCCACCGATAAAAGTGATCTCGCGGTGAATCCGCCGCAAGGACCACTTTTATCAGAAAGCCGGCCGCCGCACGAAAACAGGGATACCGGGGTTATGACAGCTAGCTGCTGCCATAACAACGATATCCACCGGCAAACTTTGGATGTAAATCGGCGTGCTGCGGTCCGGAAGTGGTTAACAAGGGGGCCCCAAATCGGTTACATAGTGCCCCTACCCTTTCACCTAAAAAGTAATAAAAACAAGAGACAATCACACCGCCCGCCGCACTCGGAAGCGGTTTTTGTTCTTTTTTCGGGTGTTGCCGCTGACCGACCGGGGGCGATGCCGCCACTGGTATAAACAGAGGAGGAGAGGGAAAGAGAGAAATAGATTGGAGAGGGAAAGAATGATGGGAGAGAGGGAAGGAAATGGGCTTACAGAAGGAAAGTGGAGAGGTAAGAGAAAGAGGGAAAGAGATAAGAGCTATAGAGTGAAAGAGAGAAGGTGAGTTACAGAGGGAAAGAGAGAGGGAGACGGCAAAAGACATAGGAAGCGCTAGAGACGGAAAGGAAGAAAAAGAAGAGCAAAAGAGAGAGCTATAGACAGGAAGTGGGGTGGGGGAGAGAGAGAGAGAAAGACAGGAGAGAGAGGACAGGAGGGAGAGAAGAGAGAGAGAGAAGGAGAGAAGAGAGAGAGGAGAGAGAGAAGAGAGAGAGGAAAGGAGAGAGAGAGAGACAGAGAGGAGGGAGAGAAAGAGAGAGGAGAGAGAGAAAGACAGGAGAGAGAGAAGAGAGAGAGAAAGACAGGAGAGAGAGAAGGGAGAGAGAAAGACAGGAGAGAGAGCAGAGAGAGAGAAAGACAGGAGAGAGAGAAGAGAGAGAGAAAGACAGGAGAGAGAGAAGAGAGAGAGAAAGACAGGAGAGAGAGAAGAGAGAGAGAGAGAAGGAGAGAGAAGAGAGAGAGAGAAGAAAGAGAGAAGAGAGAGAGGAGAGAGAGAGAGAGAGAGAGAGAGAGGAGAGAGAGAGAAGAGAGAGAGGAGAGAGAGAGAAGAGAGAGAGAGAGAGAGAGAGAAGAGAGAGAGGAGAGAGAGAGAAGAGAGAGAGGAGAGAGAGAGAAGAGAGAGAGGAGAGAGAGAAGAGAGAGGAAGTGCACTTGGAAGCGTGTTTTTTTTTCTTCTTCTTCGGGTGCCGTGGGCGACGTGTTTGACAATGGATCTACATCAGAGGGGACGCTATTTTTTTATTTTTTATCTTTAATAAAAAAAAAAATTGTCAAAAACTTGTTTCTTGTTTTTATTAAATTTTTGACACTTTTTTGGTGCCCGCAGACCCCCATAACCACCGGCCACGGTTGTGGGGATGAGGCCCTTGTCCCCATCAACATGAGGACAAGGGTCTTTGATAGCTCCCCCCCCTCCCTTTCCTGACCTGCCGGGCTGCATGCTCAGATAAGGGTCTGTTATAGATTTTGGAAGGGACTCCACGCCATATTTTTTTTTTAAATTTTGGTATGAGGTTCCCCTTAAAATCCAAATCAGATTTGAAGGGCCTTAAATGGACTGGGGGGGGGGGGGACCCAACGCCGTGTTTTAAACACATTTTTCTATTGCCAGGCAATGCCGGCATAGTTTCCTTTACATTCCTCTGTCAGTGCTGAACCCCGCTGACAGATGATGAGTCATCGTTTGTTAAGGTCACGGCGGCCGTCTTCCTCTCCCCCGCTGATTTACAACCAGCTATTCTTCACACAGAATTCAAATCAGTCCATCGGTTTTCAAATTCTAATCATTCTGAAAAGTTGTTATTCATTAGAAAACGAATAAACAAAATAATTTTTTAACACATTTCAATGAAATTCATTACTATTAGTTACTATTTCATTCAGGGATTCAGATACATCAGAATCTCCGAATAACCAAATATTTGTCCGAATTTGTATTCAGACCGAAACGAATTGCACATATCTACCAATTATGGGGCACTATTCCCCCACTGACACCAACCATGGTTTCCTCCCACTGAAGACAACAATGATGCATATAGTCTTTCACTGACACCAATGATGGGGCACTATTCCTCCCACTGACACCAATGATGGAGCACCACTCCTCCCAGTGATAACAATGACGGGGCACTATTCCTCCCACTGATAACAATGACGGGGCACTATTCCTCCCACTGACACCAATGATGGGACAGTATTCCTCCCACTGATACCAATGATGGGGCAGTATTCCTCCCACTGACACCAATGATGGGGCACTATTCCTCCCACTGACACCAATGATGGGACAGTATTCCTCCCACTGACACCAATGATGGGGCAGTATTCCTCCCACTGATACCAATGATGGGGCCGTATTCCTCCCACTGACACCAATGATGGGGCACTATTCCTCCCACTGACACCAATGATGGGGCACTATTCCTCCCACTGACACCAATGATGGGGCACTATTCCTCCCACTGACACCAATGATGGGACAGTATTCCTCCCACTGATACCAATGATGGGGCAGTATTCCTCCCACTGACACCAATGATGGGGCACTATTCCTCCCACTGATACCAATGATGGGGCAGTATTCCTCCCACTGACACCAATGATGGGACCGTATTCCTCCCACTGACACCATTGATGGGGCACTATTCCTCCCACTGACACCAATGATGGGGCAGTATTCCTCCCACTGATACCAATGATGGGGCCGTATTCCTCCCACTGACACCAATGATGGGGCACTATTCCTCCCACTGACACCAATGATGGGGCACTATTCCTCCCACTGACACCAATGATGGGGCACTATTCCTCCCACTGACACCAATGATGGGGCACTATTCCTCCCACTGACACCAATGATGGGGCACAATTCCTCCAACTGATGCCAATGATGGGGCACTATTCCTCCCAATGATACCAATGAGGGGGCACTATTCCTCCCACTGACACCAATGATGGGGCACTATTCCTCCCACTGACACCAATGATGGGGCACTATTCCTCCCACTGACACCAATGATGGGGCACTATTACTCCCACTGATACAAATGATGGGGCAGTATTCCTCCCACTGACACCAATGATGGGGCAGTATTCCTCCCACTGACACCAATGATGGGGCACTATTCCTCCCACTGACACCAATGATGGGGCACTATTCCTCCCACTGATACCAATGAGGGGGCACTATTCCTCCCACTGACCACAGGTACTATGCAATGTTGTTACTCCTGCTTATGCTAAGGGCATTTCATACTCTCATTTTTCCCCAAACTGGCCCTTTCTGTAGAAGGTTTGAAGTTCCCTACCCTGGACTAAAACAAGCAATTAACCCTTCTAGTGCAGGCACACAGCCCCACTGCAGGGAAGATGCTGTTAGTTGCCCGGAGTTGGCCTTTAAGTTGTAGTTCCGCACCATTGTGAACCTTAGAACATTTTCCATTTTGGATTTGGAATTCTGATCCTTTCACAGCAAAATATTTTGACCTTTTCTCCTATTTTTTTTTTCAGTGGAATATTATCTGCCACTCACAGATACATGTATAAAAGGAATCACTCGTACAGGACGGACACGAGGCATAACTGTTGGCGTCGTCTCCCGGCACACATCCAATGCCTCCGCCTCGTGAGAGCCATAATGGTTAAATCAAACTTTGCATATTGCTTTGTAATTGTCTGAAAATTGGGTAATTAACTTTCAGAGGAGCCACAAAGTTGCTGAAATGTTTGTTCTCATTAAAATGGAAATTCACAGTCGGGCAGCACAATGTGCCAGACGTGTTTTATAGTAAAGATAAGTCTAATAACTTTCTGCTTGGAGCGCACAGCCTCGGATTTCGCATCATAAGATTTTTTTTTTCCGAGGTGAACGTTAAAAAAAATTAAAAGTCTTGTTAGGAACTGTAAAATCTGGCAAATCAATGAGAAAAAACCTAGAGGATCCTCCTTAAAGTGAACCTGGCCAGGCCATGGGCCTTCCAACATATTCCTAAGGGGAAGTAAAAAAGCTGTAAAGTGCAAGCCCAGAGTAGAGAAGGATTGGAATCCCTGTCAAATTTTACTGCTATCTCTCGGGTTCTTTTAGAGAAATTTCCTCTCACTTGGGGTTCAGGTGACGATGGTTTTGCTAGACAGGAAGTAAGGGAAAATCTTAAACAGGGACACAAAATATGACGGGGTTCTTGACTTCCTCTCGTTTACTCATGAAAAGCATTTTATTTCTGTCTGTGTTGTGACTGTTTTTTCCTTTGCTTTCTGTATTGTGAGATCATGGTCAGGAACATGACAGGAATTGAAGAGAAATCTCTATAACAGAGCCCAACATAGAAATAAAAAAAACAGACTGGGATTCTAATCCTTGACCACTACCCAAAACAAATGTAGCACCCTCCAGTGTGCTACTAGTGGTAGTGAAGGTAGATTCTAGTCTGGCCCAGGGCTAAGCCTGAGCCATGGAATCCGGGTCAGGGTTACTAGAGTTCAGGGCTGGATGACTCATCCTGGCAGCTCTCTGGTGCCTCCTCCTGGTTCTAGAACGTTGGAGAATATTCTAGAAATTAGTGGGCGGAAGCTGGGAGTGTTGTCTTGCATATCGAACTTATAATTTTTCCTCTCCCATGTGCCCCTTCCCCTGATCTCTCCCGATGGCACAACTATAAGCCCATCCCCACATGCCAAGGTCCTAGGTGTAGTCCTGGGCTCTGAACTCTCCTTAAAGCCCAACGTCCAATCACTGTCCAAAGCTTGCTGCCTCAACCTCCACAACATCTCAAAATTATGCCCCTTTCTAACCAATGACACAACAAAGCTCTTAATTCACTCCTTGTCATCTCTCGACTACTGCAACTCCCTCCTCATTGGCTTACCTCTACCTATGTTATCCCCCTTTCAGTCCATCATGAATGCTGCTTCCAGACTCATCCACCTTACCAACTGCTCTGTGTCTGCTACTCCTCTCTGCCAATCCCTCCACTGGCTTCCGCTCACCCAACAAATTAAATTCAAAATACTAACAACTACTTACAAAGACATCCACAACTCGGCCCCCAGCTACATCATTAGCCTGGTCTCAAAATACCAACCTAATTGTTCTCTTTGTTCCTCTCAAGACCTCCTGCTCTCTAGCTCCCTAATCACCTCCTCGAAAGACAAAAACAGAACATTCCATAGCTCAACTCACCAACCAGTCTGCCAACCGACCAAATTAAACTGTCCAACAGTCTGCATTAAAAACAGGGGTTTAGTTAGCATGCATTTGCAAAGGCATGCGTAAGCTGCAAGGCCTCTTTACGACACCCTGTTTTGCTTGCAGTCCTATCGCTACTGAATTTATCAGCGTCCCCACAATGGAAGCACATGCATTAAATGGATAGATGAGGGGCAGGTGGGCATGGAGGTTAATTTGGTCGGTTGGCAGACTGGTTGGTGAGTTGAGCTATGGAATGTTCTGTTTTTGTCTTTCATGCGTTTGTAGAGTGACCACATTTCCAAACTGCCATTCTGGGACACCCCCCTGCCCCCCTTCCCAAAAAAAAGTGGGGGGTTGGAGGAATGTAGTCTCGAGGGTTGACGGGTAATTCGGCGGCAGGGGTGATTTGTCGGGTGAATGGCTGGTGTTGTATTACATTGTAATGTATAATGAAATTGTTCAACTCACCATAATGCAGAATCAGTGGGAACCCTGAGCATGTCACTTGCCACCTGATGCAGTGTGCAACTTGCCACCGTTGCCTGCCATTAGATGCAGATTGTTACTTGTCACTGTCGCCTGCCCCCAGATGCAGCATGTCACTTGCCACCAGATGCAGTGCGTCACTTGCCACCAGATGCAGTGTGCCACCAGATGCAGCGTTTCACTTGCCACCGTTGCTTGACGCCAGATGCAGTGTGCTACTTTCCACCCATAGCCTACCACCAGATGCAGCGTGCCACTTGTCACCTATAGCCTGCCACCAGTCCGACACACCGGAGCCCCGGGAAAGTGTATGCCCCTCCCCCTGCTGGCTGCTGATGTGACTCCTCCCATGCAGGGGCCGGGGGGGTGTCACATCTTCAGCTCTGAGGGGCTCACGCTGGGACCTGTAGTCCTTCACTTTTGGTGGGGTCATATCCCCCAAAAGTGAAGGACTACAAGTCCCAGCATGAACCCCTGATATCTAAGGATGTGATGCCCCCCCTTATTGAAGGACTACAGGTCCCAGCATGGACCCCTTAGAATTAAGAGTGTGACCTCATAGATTTCACATGCTAATGCTGGGACCTGTCGTTCTTTACTGATTGGGGAGGGGGGGCATCACATCTTCAGTTCTGAGGGGTTCATGCTGGGACCTGTAGTTCTTTTCATTTTTTTTGGGGGGGTCACATGCCAGAATGAACCCTGCCCTGATATCTAAGGATGTATCCTCCTTCCATCCCTCTGAGGGTGTCATCTCATCTATCAGTGTCCTCTCCTCTTCTGCAGACCCCTTATCTGCCTACCTTCCTCTTATCAGTGCTAGCTCCTGGCTGACACACACCAGGAGCTCCTGTGAAGTGCTGACAGTTCAGCACAGAATGCTGGCTGCTGGGGGAGAGCTGAGATCTTCCCCGCTGTGAATGCTGGGGCTCCGTCTCTCTCCTCCTCGTGATGTCTCTGGTTGCTAGGTGGGAGGCGGGCGGCAGCTAGCAACCATTTGGGCACTGAGCCAACGGCTCAAGTAAAAGGGGTCTCACCAGCCAGGAGTCCACCACAGGCTGTCAGTGAGTGACAGCAGCGATGTGAGGGATATTTTAGAGGGCATCAGATTGGTCCAGGGCCAGGGGGCAATTCCGAGACACTGAATGAGGGTGCCCAGGACCCAGGACAGACCTGCTAATTGCGGAATTGTCCTGGGCACCCTATGCATTTGCCCATGTGCTCCTTTCTGTGAAGGCCAGTTATAGGTGGGGGCAGGGGCCATTTCTTTGTTATTGGTGTAAATATGGTCCGGGGACACACTGGGCACCTTCGCTGCCACTGTGCTACGTGCTGGGTGTCCAGTGTGCTCCTGTTCCTTTAAGGGAGATTGGGCTGCCTCCAGGCTCACCAGCCCCTCATCTATCCAATTAATGCATGTGCTTCCATTGTGGAGACGCTTATAAATTCAGTAACGTTAGGACTGCAAGCATACACAGGGTGCCGTGAAGAGGCCTTGCAGCTTACGCATGCGTTTGCAAATGCGTGCTAACTAAACCCCTGTTTTTTACGAAGACTGTTGGACAGGTTAACCACTTAAGGGCCGAGCCTCTTTCTAAGATTTGTTGTTTACAAGTTAAAAACTGTTTTTTTTTTGCTAGAAAATTACTTAGAACCCCCAAACATTATATATATATTTTTTCTAACACCCTAGAGAATAAAATGGCGGTCGTTGAAATACTTTGTCACACCGTATTTGGACAGCTGTCTTACAAGTGCACTTTTTTGGGAAAAAATACACTTTTTTGCATTAAAAAAGTAGACAACAGTAAAGTTAGCTCAATTTTTGTTTAGATTGTGAAAGATAATGTTATGCCGAGTAAATTGATACCCAACATGTCACGCTTCAAAATTGCGCCTGCTCGTGAAATGGCGACAAACTTTTACCCTTAAAAATCTCCATAGGCGACGTTTAAAAAAAAATCTACAGGTTGCATGTTTTGAGTTACAGAGGAGGTCTAGGACTAGAATTATTTCTCTCGCTCTACCGATCGCGGCAATACCTCACACGTGTGGTTTGAATACCGTTCAGCTCGGCGGGACAGGGCGCGTTTAAAAAAAATGTTTTTTTTTTCTTATTTGTTATACCTTTTATTATTTATTTTTACACTGTTCTTTAAAAAAAAATGGTGTCACTTTTATTCCTATTACAAGGAATGTAAACTTCCCTTGTAATAGAAAAAAAAGCATGACAGGACTTCTTAAATTTGAGATCTGGGGTTTAAAAAGACCTCAGATCTCATATTTACACTAAAATGCAAAAAGAAAAAAAAAATTTTGTCATTTTGAAAAAATAAATAAAAAAAATGTCCCTTTAAGAGCTATGGGCAGAAGTGATGTTTTGACGTCTCTTCCGCCCTGCAATGATATGGAGATGTGTGGGGGCCATCTTCTCCTCACTCGTCTCCATACCCAGCAAGGAAAAGGATCCGATCGCTATCGCTACCGACAGCTCCGGTAAGCGGTGGAGGACACCGGAGCGCGGCAGGAGGGGGGGGCCCCTTTCCCGCCGCCGATAAAAGTGATCTTGCTGTGAATCCGGTTATGGCATCTAGCTCCTCTTCAAAGTAGCGACGTAAAAGTGAGACGGGCGGTCCGTAAGTGGTTAATTTGGTCGGTTGGCAGACTGGTTGGTGAGTTGAACTATTGAATGTTCTGTTTTTATTCTAATCACCTCCTCCAATCCTCGCCTCCAGGACTTCTCCAGAGCCTCTCCAATCCTATGGAACTCCTTACCCCGATCTGTCCTATCATCTCCTACTCTATTAGCTTTTAGACGATCCCTGAAAACCCTCCTCTTCAGAGAAGCCTACCCTACCCACACCTAACAACTGTATTTTCATTTTCTCCATCAGCTCATCCCCCCAAAGTTATTACCTTTTGTTCCATCCTTTCTAAAATGTAAGCTCTAACGAGCAGGGCCCTCTGATCCCTCCTGTATTGATTTGTATTTTAACTGTACTGTCTGCCCCATGTTGTAAAGCGTTGTGCAAATTGTTGGCACTATGTAAATCCTGTATAATAATAATAATAGTAATAAAAAATAATATTTAGGGGCCCTTAGCCAATCCCCAGGAAGTGGCACAGGCAGGGGACTAAGGAGCCCTTAAATAGACATGGGCCATGCCAGCAGGGGAGTCCGGTGGAAGATGGAGAAGCAGTGCTGAGGGAGTCTGTCGGTGGCCCTTGAGGGCTCCCCTGCTGGGGAGGGGTTTTACCTTGGGCCAGAGCTTGGGTGGCTGGCCTGGAAGGATCTCACCGCAGGAGACAGTTGGAGGAAAAGCTTTCCAGAGAGGCAGCAGGAGCAAAGACAGGAAAGAGAGACATAGTGAGTAGATCATCACGGTGCAGGGACAGACAAGGGGAGAGACTACCAGCTTTAGCAGGTCTCTCTTGAAGACAGCGGTGTGCTTAAGTCTTCATCTAACCTTGCCCTGGGAGCATAGCTCCCAACTGTCCCCGATTTCGAGGGACTGTCCCTGATTTGGCACAATGTCCCTCTTTCCTTCTCATTTGTCCCTCATTTTGGTCTGATCTATATAGATGTATCTAAAATACACTTTTAATCTTTCAAAAAGTGTTTCCCAGTGCTAAACCTTTCATCCAAATTCTAAATTGCTGCATTTGTAATTTTAAAAGCCAATATAAAGGAATAGTAGTAGTAAAAAAAAGCCCTTGTGGATTTAATTAACCTTTTTTTTGGTTAATTCTCCTTTAAGGGGGTGTGGAAGGGGGTGTGTCCTATGCCTGCATACGTTTGCTAGTAGGTGTCCCTCATTCCCATCTCAAAATGTTGGGAGGTATGTGGGAGGTCTCCAGTGTGCCAGTCAGGTGGACTGGTGCAGAGTGTCAGTTGGGTAGACTGAGAAGAAAAAGCAGCCAGGTGGGCTGGTGAAGTGACAGCCAGGTGGGCTAGCATTTTCTGCAGGAGTGGAGCTGGGACCAGTGTCTACAGGGAAGGAGAAGGAGCTGCAGGATGCAGTTCACTCCACATGTGCTACTTTTTCAAAGGGACTAAACGTTCCTAGCCTGTAATGGGCAGTTGACAAAAGGACTGTTAGCTCCTAAAGGAGTGAACCCAGCAGAGCGGTGCAAAAGGAGCAAGATTTGTGTAGGAGGAAGAAGTAGAAACTGTAAATAGGGAAGAAGTTGTCACTGGATCCATTGTTGTTTGTCAAGTTGGGCATCCCTACCCCACCCAAGTTATCATCCCTAATAAAACAACAAAAAAAGGTCTGTGAAGGAAATGCTGTCTGACTGGCTGTGCATCAGTGGGGAACCCTGACATTTGCAACTCCTACGGGGGTAGTGCTACACAAAAGCTAGATGTATCCTTTAAAACAAGCCCTACTAACCTTTGTAGCCGCTGACATTGTGGAACAGTTCAACCTCACAGTTCAAAGCAGAAGGAAAAAAAAAAAGTCCTTGCAGGCAGGTGCAGTTAGCTACTTTGCCACTAGGTGGCTCTGTACCAGAATAATGTCTGTTCTAAAAGTTTTAGGTAGAAACCTTTGCAGTGATGTGAGTCAGTGCCCCGTTGTGAGGTTGGGAGTGCACATGGGGCATGGGAGTTAAACACCCCACACCAACATGGATGTAATCAGTAGACATGTGCAGAACAAAAAAAAAATTGTTTAGTTATTTACATAAATGTGTTTAGTTAAATTTGTTTAATCCGTTTAATTCGTTTTCAGAATTTGTTTGGTTTATTCATATTCAAATCGATTAGAATTTTTGAATTCGGATCGATTCGAAAAATGTTTTCAAATTTGAATAGTTTTCCAATTTCCAAAGAGAATAAAATAGAATAGAAAATAAAGTAATAGAATAGAAAAACATATAATAGAATATAAAAGAATAGGACAGAAAAGAAAAGAATATAATATAATAGAGTAAAAAAGAACAAAATAGGATAGAAAATAAAAGAACAGAATAGAATGGAATAGAATAGAATAAAAAAATAGAATTAAATAGAAAGATTTTAACCATCTTTTGAAATTTGAATAGAATAGAAAAGAATCGAATAAAAAAACAATAGAATAGAAATAATGCAACCATTTTGCAAAACTCAAATAGAATCAATTCGAATTTGAATGGAATAGAAAAGAATAGAGTAGAATAGAATAGAAAATAACACAATAGTATAGAAAAAAACAGAATAGAATAGAATGAATATTACCATCTTCCTATTCTAATCTATTCTTTTGTATTCTTTTCAAATTTGAATTGATTCTTTTTGAATTTTGGGAAATGGTTATATTCTTTCGATTCTATTCTATTGTTTTTTTTAATTATATTCTTGTTCTATTTGTTTATTCTATTCTATTCTTTTCTATTCAAATTTATTTTATTGAGGGGGGGAGGAGACAAATCAGTGGAAGTTCCACTTTTGGGTGGAACCCTGCTTTAAGTCATGGTGGGAGAAGGGAGCTGGACTGCTGAGTTACTGCTGAGGATGGGGTGGGAGGGATTGAACTGAGACGCTGAGTCATGATTGGCAGGGGAAAGGAGGGAGGAGCTTAGTTGCTGTGTCATTGCTGGGGGGAGGGAACAGAGCAGGATAAGCTGAGCTGCTGAGAGAAGGACTTTCATGATGTCAATGCTTCTGCTGAATTCAACCCAAAAGATTGAGGGCAAAAAAATAAAAAATGACTGCAGGGGACAGTTTCGGATAGCAGATTAATATTGCAACCAAAGCTGTATTTCTATTTTGTACCCTCTGTTTGATCCCACTTTAAAGAAGAACTGCAGTCTGCTCACATAATTTGTAATAAAACATCTTTGCCATTCTGAAGCTTCCCTCCAACCACTTTGCATATTATTTTATATATACTGTGATTCTGTACTTGCCAAATATGCTGCAGAAATCTCCCTCCACTGAGTCTGGCTGCAACCATTTCAACTGTGGGCAGCTGAAGCTGTTGCCTGTTCACTTCTTGGATTTACACAGACACACACCTCCAGCTCTGCAGCTCTCATTGGCCCTCTTAGGACTCATCCCCCTTCCCTTCCTGGCAAACTCTCACGAGAGAGCTGTGCTTGATGTCATAAGCCTAGGCTAATGACCAGACAAGAAACAGGAAGTGGGCTGTATAAGGGATTTTTTTTTTTAAATATAATTTTATTGGGTTTACACTTAGGTTACAAAAATGAAAGCATGTAAGTAAATGTCACATATTGACCCATAGCCAGTTAAAACAGTACAGAATGTTGTATGACATTGTAAGTACAATAACATAGTATGAACAAAAGAACAAGGGAGCTACATTCAGAGATTTTGTAGGTGGTTTCCTACGTAGTGGGGGAATAAGCCTTAAGTTATGGTTAATTATATCTGTGTGAGATTCCCGTGTCATTAAAATACATTGCTAGTTTGGTATGGAAGAAAAAAAAAAAAAAAAAATAAATAAATAAATAAATAAAAAATAAATAAATAAAATAAAATAAACCATAGTACGCTATCGTCCCAGACGCTGTAGATAGTAATGCATTTACATCTACAATTAAGGCAAGGTGTGAATTATGTCAGTACAATGCAATTATATTTATATCCAAATCAGGGTGTGACTTAGGTCGTTATAATTGGAATTTAAAGTATCAGTTTTAATGAAAATCGTTGTTAAGGCATATTGTTTTGTTTTCAATTAATTCATATCTTCAATTTCTCCTTTCTCTTCTCCTTATCATCCCGTTTACACCCTTCTCTATTCCCCTGCATTCTTTCCTAAAGTCTTTCCTTATCCTTAACCGACCTCGTTTGCTCAGTTCCACCTCTGGGCACCCCTATTGGGAGCAATCTGTGCCCATTGTGGGACATATGCGGACATATGAGACAAAATCATGTCGGGTCTGCCTAGTTAGCTTGAGAAAAGGTGTCACTGCGAAACCTATCAGGTCTCAGAACAGCAGCGAGGGATCCTTCAGATCATTAGTGATCCCTTGGGTGGTAGAGAGGGTCCTACGAGGGAGGGGGAAGGGGGAAAGAATGATGGAAGAACAATGTAAGCCTAAAGAGAATTCCATGGATTAAGCAGCCGATTGTGTTTGCACTTTCTCCCCAGTCCTTTGAGGGGTGGGGTCAGTGGAAGTGTGCGGGATGTGGGTCGGTTTGAAATGGGTCCAGCAGGCCCATATATGTTCAAACTTGGATGGTGTGTCATTGGATTGATGGATAAGGTGTTCCATTTCAGCTATTCTGTCTACTCTCTGGATCCATTCCTGAATAGTAGGGGGGGAGGTATCTCTCCAGTGGACAGGGATGCATAAGGTAGCTGCGTTGATGAGGTGGAGAACCAAAGATTTCTTGTAGGTGTGTTGTGGAAGTGAGGTGTGATGAAGTAGGTATTGGGCCGGGGTGAAATCAGGTGAGTAAGTCGTAATCTGTGAAATTAGTCGATGTATGTCTATCCAGTAGTTTTGAATGAGGGGACAGTCCCACCATATGTGTAGAAGAGTGCCCCTGGATGCGTGACAACGCCAGCAGAGGGGGGGAAGGTTTGGGTGGAATTTGTGTATCCTATCAGGAGTTCTGTACCATTTTGTAAAGATTTTATATCTGTTTTCCTGTGTGGAGATATTGAGAGAACCCTTGTGTAAGTGAGTAAGGATGTGTTGCCAGTCTTCTGCAGTGAGGTCTAGATGTAAGTCCCTTTCCCATTGTAAAATCAGGCTATCAGATTTGATTTCTTGTGATGTGAATAAGAGTTTATATATAGACGAGATAAGGTGTCTTTGGGGCTCTGGGTTATTGCAAAAGCTTTCAAAGGGTGTAAGATCTCTGTGTAAGTCTGCAATAGGTTGGATGCTATTAACGAAGTGGCGTATCTGCAGGTATTTATAAAAGGGAATGTGGTAGTCTGGAAATGTCCGAGTCATGGTCTGGAAAGACATGAAAGTACCCTGTTGGAACAGTTGGTGTAGTTTAAGGTGGGGGCGATTCATATCCGTTGTTGGGATCTTGGTATGTATTCCTGGTATGAAGTCAGGGTTGTTTTCAAGAGGTGTCAAGGGACCCGGTGTGGGTGTCAATTGGAGTAGTTTGCAAGCTGCTTTAAAAGTGTTTAGAGTTGCATTGATGAATTGGTTATGTGTAGCCCCGTCAGGAATTTTATTTTGCTTAATCCAAGGTAAAAGATTTAAAGGTATTGCGGTAAAAGCATTTTCTACATGTATCCAGTCTTTGTTAGGCCTGTTATTGTGCCAGTCAACTATCCTAGCGAGGTGACAGACCCAATAATATTTTTGTATATCTGGTATGTGTAAGCCTCCTTGGAGTTTAGGAGACGTCAATCTGTTCCAGTTCAGTCTGGGTTGTTTGGAAGACCATACGAAATTCCTACATGTTCTCTTAAGTATGCCAAAGAAGGAAGGAGGGAGTTGTATAGGGATGGTTTGGAATAAGTAGAGCAGTCTTGGAAGTATGTTCATTTTTAGAATCGCCGTCTTTCCGAACCAGGAAAACGGTCCCGAGCTCCATTTTTGTAGATCTGCTTGGACGGTTTGTAAGATGGGTAAAAAGTTTAGTTTATATAGGTCTGTCAATTTAGAGGGTATTTTGATGCCAAGATACGTAAGCGCATGAGGTTCCCATTCAATCGGGAAGTTAAGTTTACATTGTGTGACTATGTCATCAGGTAGAGATATGTTTAGGGCTTTGGACTTAGAAAAATTTATTTGTAGGTTAGAGAGAAATTTGAAGTGAGTAAATTCTTTAAGTAGGTTAGGGATGGTAGTGAGCGGGTCAGTGAGGAACAGCAGGATGTCGTCCGCATAAGCGGCTATTTTAAAGTGTTTATTGTCAATTTCCAACCCTTTGATGTTCGGGTTGTCCCTAAGTTTGCGGAGGAATGGCTCTAGAGTGATAATGAAAATTAGTGGGGATAAGGGGCATCCCTGTCTAGTACCATTGGACACGGAGAAGGCGCTCGACAGGCGACCATTCACCCTCACCTTTGCTGTGGGGGAGGAGTACAGTGTCATGATCATTTGGAGTAAATGTGGAGGTAGTCCTATGGAGCGCAGGGTAGCTTCCATAAAGTCCCATGCCACCCTGTCGAACGCCTTCTCCGCGTCAAGGGATAAGAGGAAGCCTTTGGAGTTAGAGGTAGTGATCCAATGGTGCTGTATAAGGGATTTACTGGCAGAAAAAATGTTTTACTATCCAAAGTTAAAACAACAACAAGGCCAGAAGATTTAATAGATGGAAAGTTGAAAAAATGACTGAAGGTCCACTTTAACTTTATGGTGATTTTATACACATTTTATTTTTATTTTTTTCGAGATGTATTTGCATGTGGAAGTATGGGGTGCCCTGCTGATTGAACACACCCGTGCCGTCAGTTATTGAGGTATTTAGGGGTGCACGGTGGGTTTAGCAGCCTGGCTTTGGTAAAGCACTGCTACAGTGAAACGCGTTAACCTCTTCTGCCCCCTGTCTGTACATCTGTGTTGCTTTTATAAGTGGTGATTAACACACCTCCCAACTTTTTGAATGAGGGACACCTATTAGCAAAAGTATGTAGGCATAGGACACCCCTCCTGCCACGCCCCCTTAAAGGAGAATTACACACACACAAAAATTAGTTAAAGGGGTTGTAAAGGTAATTTTTTTTTTTTTTTAAATAACAAACATGTTATACTTACCTTCACTGTGCAGCTCGTTCTGCACAGAGTGGCCCTGAACCTGGTCTTGTGGGGTCCCTCGGCGGCTGTTTCAGCTCCTCCCCGCAAGAACTAACAACCTTAATGCGAACTCCCTCGCATGGTGGTTAGTTCTTGCGGGCGCGCTCCCGTGATACAGCCGGCGGCTATAGCCGCTCACTGTATCACTCGGCCCCGCCCCCCGGCGCGCCGCGTCATTGGATGTGATTGACAGCAGCGCGAGCCAATGGCTGCGCTGCTTTCAATCCATCCACTGTAGCCAATCAGCGGCCAGGCTGAGCGGCTTAATGGATGTCGGGAGCGAGCGGCTGACTTTCGAGGTGTCAGGTAAGTAAAACGGGGGGGGGGGGGGGCTGGGGGCGGCGGTATTGTCGGAAGTTTTTTCACCTTAATGCATAGAATGCATTAAGGTGAAAAAATTTTTACCTTTACAACCCCTTTAAAGCTGCAAGTGCTTTTTTTTACTACTTTTTACTACTACCCTGTTTCCCCGAAAATAAGACCTAGCGTGATTGTCGGTGATGGCTGCAATATAAGCCCTACCCCCCAAATAAGCCCTAGTTAAAGTCCTTGTAGGTCTTATTTTCAGGGTAGGGCTTATTTTCGGGGAAACAGGGTAGGGCTTATTTGGGGGGTAGGGCTTATATTGCAGCCATCACCGACAATCACGCTAGGTCTTATTTTCGGGGAAACAGGGTACTATTCCTTTATATTGGCTTTTGAAATGTACAAATGTAACAATTTAGAAATCAGATGAAAGATTTAGCACTGGGAAAAACTGTTTGAAAGAAAAATAGTGCGTTTTATATACAACTATATAGATCAGCAACATGGTTTAGCTGGATGATGGTAATGGTTGCACTGCGGGCAGGGCTTTTTTTCTTAAACACTAGGTGCTGGAACTTAACCACGGCCCCACAAAACCCCTCCCCCTACACACACCCTTCAAATCACATCAAATAGTGGGTGTGTTCAGTCAAATTTCACGAAAACAGTAGGAGGGTATTAAAGGGGCATCAAATACCAGGATTGCATCACATACAGAGTGCAGAGCTGTCACTTGTAAACACAGAAACCAGACTTCTGTGTTTACACATGATTGTGGTGAGCAGGCACCAAAGGGTCTGAGCCAGAGGTGGTGGAACTGAGTTCCACCAAGTTCCCCCTGAAAAAAAGCTCTGACTGCGGGTAATGGGTTGTCTCAGAGCTGGTGTTACACAGCTGGAGGCCTAGTACGGAAAAAGGCCCACAGTGTAGACCTGGAACACAGTGAATTTGGGAAGTGCCGTCAAATACCACCGGGGGGGGGGGGGGGGGGAGCAACTAATAGTTGGAGTTTTGTTATGGAAAAAGATTGTTATATATTTTATTTTTGAATAAAAAAGCTGCTATGGCCAGTTATACTCCATCTCAAGTGTGGTCTCGTTAATTGTAGGTAAAGTTAAGTGGGGTTAAGGGTGGAGTATAGAATGGTTGGCAGTCACAAGAAGGTGGAACATCTTATTCACCCTGGTCATGTTTGTTTAGAGCAACCTTGGACCTTGAATTCTAGGGTACCCCTAAATCTGGGAGGCAACAGTGCACAAATACCGATCTCATCTAGGACGCTGCTTGAGCCCAGAATAGAAGAATTTTGGCACAGAGGTCTTGGATCTGAAAACTGGTTAGGTCCTTATAAGGTAGGTTTTTTTTTTTTTTTTTTTCATTTGGCCAGTATCTGTGTACAATTGGAGAGATTTCCCTTTATTTCCCGTCCCATAGCCAAAACAGGAAGTGAGAGGAAATCCCTTCAAAGGGAGGGAATCCCTGACTGTCCCCAGAACTAGTGTCCCTATAGGAAGTTTTCCTCTCTATTCCTGTTCTGGGGACAAACCAAAATTTGGGATTTTCTTTCACTTATACAGGACAAATAGAGGACAGGGTTCTAATCCCTCTCTGCTCTTTCCAAAACTAAAACAAAAGTTTTGCTTTTAGTTATATTTTAAGCATTAACAGGTTAAGGGTGATTCCTGGCAACAGCTGAAAAATATCAAAGAACCACAGATAATTTGTTCTTTTTCAAATCCCGCCAGAGCAGGAAAGAACAAAAAGGGCCCTAAAAGTTCAAAAACTTTTCTCCATTATTTCTTTCACTGCTGTGCGAGGTTGAGCTGGTTGGCGAGAGCAGGGCAGGAGAGGAAACACTTGTCAGATTTTTATTGCTAGAAGTCTATGTAAGAGTTATTGATTAGGGTTTTTTTTTTTATATTTGTTCAAGTGGAAAAAGTTTTTTTTATTTTCATGATGATAACTGTAATTTATTATATACATATACATAGTATATACAGATACAGTGGGGGTTATTTACAAAAGGACAATCCACTTTTCACTACAAGTGCACTGCAAGTTAACTTGGAAGTGCAGTTGTTGTAAATCCGAGGGGGACATGCAAGGAGAATAAAAAACAGCATTTTAGCTTGCACATGATTGGATGATAAAATCAGCAGAGCTTCCCCTAATTTCATATCTACCCCTCAGATTTACAGCGACTGCACTTCCAGGTGCACTTGTAGTGCAAAGTGGATTTGCCTTTCGTAAATAACCCCCAGTATATATATTGGTCTGTACCCAAATAGGAATGCTTCCTGGAAAGAAGACATATCCATGCACGTTCCCTACTCCAGACAGACGGGTGACCTCTAGCCACTCGCAAAATTCGTGCCAAACCTGGGAGCTAGGGTCTTAAATCGCCAATGCCTGACCCAAGATGGCCACCAAAGTCACATGGGGTGCCAGCATCCAATTGGATAGCTTCCTCCCTATGACCAAGGAAACCATAGAAGAACTAGGTTCCCCTTGACTTTCTCCTCCATCTGCATCGCTGCTGTGGACGAGTGCCACCTACAGTGGGAAAACTGACTGCAGCAGTCTACACACAGACCACCTCACAGGGGCAGTAGGATTGCACTTACTGAGCCTGTGTTGTGTAACATATCTGTGTTTTGCATCACCAGTCACATCTCAAATCGGTTTTCATTTTCAACCATAATGACATAAATGGTACATTTTTTTTTTTTAAACAAACAGAATTGTAACCGTGAAAGTTGTTTTATTTCAGGAAAAATTGTGTTTATGTGTTTAATAGGTCTGGAATTCCATGCAAATATCAGGTCTTGATGAAGTTTTAAGGTCTTTTCAATAAAATGAATAGACTTGTGACTCTTTGCTTGATGAATGTTTACATACAAATGTTCAAATAAAAATCTAGCTGTGTATTGCCAACCTTGGGCAAGATTTAATCTGATTGGTGGCTGTGAGCAGGGCTGGGACAAGATGGGTAGGCGGAAGAGGCAGCTGGAATTTCTTGGGGGGGGGGGGGGGCATTTGCCCCGTTGCCCCCCCCCGGATCCGCCCCTGAGATATAATAGAAGATTTTGCCATAGAGGTCTTAGAGCAGAGAACTGGTTTCATCCCTATATGGTAGGAATAGTCTTTGGGGGTTAAAGTAAAGAGTCATCACAGTTATGCCCCGTACACATGATAGGATTTTCCTATGGAAAATGTGTGATAGGACCTCGTTGTCGGAAATTCCGACCGTGTGTAGTCTCCATCACACATTTTCCATAGGAATTTCCGTCACACAAAATTTGAGAGCTGGTTCTCAAATTTTCCGACAACAAAATCCGTTGTCGGAAATTCCGATCGTGTGTACACAATTCCGACGCACAAAGTTCCACGCATGCTCAGAATCAAGCAGAAGAGCAGCACTGGCTATGGAATTTAATTCTTCTCGGCTCGTCGTGCGTGTTGTATGTCACCACGTTCTTGACGTTCGGAATTTCCGACCAACTTTGTGTGACCGTGTGTATGCAAGACAAGTTTGAGCCAACATCCGTCGGAAAAAAAACATGGATTTTGTTGTCGGAAAAACCTATCGAGTTTACAGGGCAATAGGCTGTATTTTTCCACAGCACACATCATGGCTGCATTGTGGTGTGGATAAGGCACAAAGAAAACGATTGTTTTCTACTGTATATACCCTTGCAGATACCTGCATTGACCAGGTACAGTAAAAAGCCCCTCTGGTGTGAATAAGCCCTTAAATATGTTTTATCTTGAATAGATACTGACTCATTCATTAGACATGTGCACTGCCGAAAAATGTTGTTTTTGTCTCATTCAGCAGGCTTGGCTCCCTGTCTGTGTATCATAAACAGTTGTTTTTTTTTTGTTTTTTTTTTTCATAAAATTCTGTTGTCACCATTTTTCAGTATTTTTCCCATCTCAGTGTTGAAGAACTCCTACAGTCTCAACCAATTGCTATCTACATGCCTTCACTGCAGGGTTGGTTGCACATTATTGCTCTGGACTGGTTTTCTGATAGTGACAATGGTGGGCCATGCCCGAGCAATGACTGTCTGCACAACCACTTGAAGTCTACACCAAGGTAGGAGAGCAATTAGGATCCAGTTGTCACCCAATAATGGAAGAATCTAAAGAAGGAACTTCATGGCAGGAAGACCAGGGATTATTTTAAAAGATTAAAGGAAATCCTTCACCTTCTTCTGCTACTTCCCTCCACTCCACCCCTCCTTCCACCCTGGAGTGTTTTTTTTTAATTTTTATTTTTTACCTTGTTTTTTTAAGGTAGAAAAGTCCAGCCCCACCTCCCCATGCACGTCAGTCAATGATGTGCTTCCCAGGATATGCACGTCACATATCCCAGGAGGCATAGTCTTCTATTCAGAAAAGGAGGAGGGGTGGGTCATCAGGAGTCCCATTTGTTGAACCAGGGAGAGCCAGCGGGCCTCTTGATGACATCAGAGAGGTGCTGGGCCAGAGCCTATGATCCAGTCCTAAATTCAGCCTAGGTCTTTACAGCTGAGATCTTAAGCAACTCAGCTCACAGCCTTGGATCCTCAAAACCTGGGAACTCCATTATGCCGATTCCAACAGTTTGCTTGGTGTATCTCTGCCCTGCCTCCTTATTGGCCAGAGAGGTTGCCCATCACACTTGGTGGCCAATTTGTATGTGTGGGAAAGTGGGATAATATATGAATTGTGGAATGACCTGGTTTTGTTGACCTCTGAAGATAAACTGAGACTGTGTGTAGAAACATGAAGTTGTCTGCTTAAAGGAACAGGGGCCACTTTACAAGGTGAAGAGCCCATGAGTTCCCTTTAACAGAGGAGTCTCTAACCACCGGGCAGTGGCCTCTCTGCAGCTGGGCCACGCGTGCGGCGGGAGGGGGGCAGATGAGAGAGCCGGGTAGATGAGAGAAGCAGGTGGGCGAATGTGAGAATTGGGCGGGCGAGCAGAGATGACATCATCTCTCTCCACCCACCCCACATCACCGCTCTCCTACCCTAGCCTGTACTGTAGGAGGTGTGAGCTCGTTAGCTTCACACTTGACTGCCCACAAAGCACACACAGGAGCGCGGTGGGGGGGAGAAGCAGCAAATTGGCTGTGTCATCCCATGCGAAAGAGGGAGGGGGGAGCAGGGAGAACTGTCAGCTCTGAGCTGTATGGGAGACGCTCTACGCTCAATCGCGGGTCTAGCAACCCCACTGAGGCCCCCCCGACAGTAGTGGAATGCCAGAGCCTGGTTGCAAGTGCAACTGCTACGACCCTGGTAGTTCCGCCACTATCCTGAAGCTTGTCACCATTTCACTGGCACATACAAATTTAAGGTGTTACATGTTGGGTATCTATTTACTGGGAGCAACCTCGTTTTTTATATTATACCAAAAATATGGGTAGTTTATTGCGTTTGTTTGCACTACATTTCACTTTTGTGTGTTTTACTGAAATTTGCCGTTCCCTGGACCTTTGTGGTAAGGACATGTAACATAAAAAAATGGAACTACTACCATATTATTCTCTAGGTTTGCTTTCAGAAAATATATAATGTTTGGGGGTTTTATGTAATCTTCAGACCTAAAATGATTTTTAAAGATGTGTGTAAGAAATGCAAAAACGGCTCTGGCAGCGAAAAGGTTATTGCAACATATGTTGATGCACGGCATAAACCATGCCAACATGAGTGCGTTAACACGCCACAATGGTGTGGATAGGCCACGGCTGATAAAAGTTATAAGTGTAGAGGGAGGATAGATTTCAGTGTTAGGATAAGTTTTTCATTTAATAACAGGTTATAGTTAGGAGGTAATGGCCGTCACTGATCACTCCCATCTCTACCCCATCACTGCATTCCTGGACCAGTTACCCAGCATGAGAAATGTCAGAGAGGTGCTGAGCCAGAACTTTCTGTATTTGTTACTGTAGCACCCTCTACATTAGGTAGGCGCCAGAGGTGAGGATTTTTGTAGCGCAGGTAAATTTAGGCCTAGCTGGAATCTAGCTTGATCTGTGTGGGCTGGGAGTGGCTCAGGGCAGCAGCTGTGACTCACAGAAAGCATCACCCCGCACTTACCACCCTCTTGCTTTTAGAGGATTCTAGAAGAAGAGGAGGGGAACAGAGGTGGCACTGTCTGGGGTGTCTCAGGGAGCCCTGACCAATCCCCAATTAGGATTGGCAGGGGGCAGGCCTCCTTGAAATACCAAGGGTCAGTCCAGCTGGGGAGGAGTTGTCGGTTAGAAGAACTGAGGATGAAGTACTAGACTGTCAGGGTAGGGTTGCCACCTGTCCATGATTCACCCTGACAGTCCAGGTTTTGAATCATGTGTCCGGGTTTCAGGGGGACTGAAACCCGGACACATTATTCAGACTGGGCTGTGGCTCCCCAAGTAACCAAGGTAGTCACACACTAATCTATTTCCATCCAGGAGCTGTGGGCTGCTGTCTGAGGGCAGGTTAGGCATCACAGGGGGGCCAGGGCGATGATGTCAGCAAGAGCAATTTGGTCACACTCACTCTTCGCTGCGGCATGCTATGTGCACCGCATTACTACTCTCTACCAAAAGGTGTCCCAAGTCCATAAGTGTTCAGGTTTGACTTGAAGAAAAGGTGGAAACCCTGTGTCAGGGCCTTTGAGGGAGCTCCCCATTCTGGGGGGGGTGACCTTGGGCCTGGGCCTCAAGTGCTGGACGGATCCAGAGAGGAATCAGAGAGGGCAGCGGGAGCTAGTACTGCGGGGCAAGTCTTTAAAAGGGAAGAACAGGTTTGCAGCCAGGTGGGCCAGAACATGCGAACAGGAAAAAAATTTGTTCAAACGTGTGAACACCGTTAAAGTCTATGGGACATGAACATGAATAGTCCAAATAAGTTTGCCGAACAGCGAACAATTTGGGGTGTTCGTGGCAAATTCGAATGCCGCGGAACACCCTTTAAAAGTCTATGGGAGAAATCAAAAATATATATATATGTGGCCTCCATTTCTTAGATCAGATGGTACAAATGTAATGTAGCAGTGCCCCCCGTTGAAAGTTGTGGCCCACCTGTCACCCTGCCCAGCCCGGCATTCACTTCCCAGTCACTTTTGAGACAATGAACAGTCTATGGGAGAAATCAAAAGTGCTAATTTTAAAGGCTTATATGCAAGTTATTGTCATAAAAAGTGTTTGGGGACCCGGGTCCTGCCCCAGGGGACATGGATCAATGCAAAAAAAAATTTTAAAAATGTCTGTTTTTTCGGGAGCAGTGATTTTAATAATACTTAAAGTGAAACAATAAAAGTGTAATATTCCTTTAAATTTCGTAGCTGGGGGGTGTCTATAGTATGCCTGTAAAGGGGCGCATGTTTCCCGTGTTTAGAACAGTCTGACAGCAAAATGACATTTTAAAGGAAAAAAAGTAATTTAAAACTACTCGCAGCTATTAATGCATTGCCGGTCCGACAATACACATAAAAGTTCATTGATAAAAACGGCATGGGAATTCCCCACAGGGGAACCCCGAACCAAAATGAAAAAAAAAATGATGTGAGGGTCCCCCTAAATTCCATACGAGGCCCTTCAGGTCTGGTATGGATATTAAGGGGAACCCAGGCCAAAATTAAAAAAAAAAATTGGCGTGGGGTCCCCCCTAAAATCCATACCTGACCCTTATCCGAGCACGCAACCTGGCAGGCCGCAGGAAAAGAGGGGGGACGAGAGAGCGCCCCCCTCCTGAACCGTACCAGGCCACATGCCCTCAACATTGGGAGGGTGCTTTGGGGTAGCCCCCTAAAACATCTTGTCCCCATGTTGATGAGGACAAGGGCCTCATCCCCACAACCCTGGCCGGTGGTTGTGGGGGTCTGCGGGCGGGGGGCTTATCGGAATCTGGAAGCCCCCTTTAACAAGGGGACCCCCAGATCCCGGCCCTCCCCCCTGTGTGAAATGGTAATCTTCATCTTCTTCATCTTCTTCATCTTCTTCTCTTCTTCATCTTCTTCTCCGGGCCGCTCCACATCCATGGTGGCATGGAGGGAGGCTCCCGCTGTGTGACGCTTCTCCTCTTCTGACGGTTCTTAAATAACGGGGGGCGGGGCCACCCGGGGACCCCGCCCCCCTCTGACGCACGGTGACTTGATGGGACCTCCCTGTGGCGTCATGGGGAATGCCACAGGGAAGTCCTGTCATGTCCCAGTGCGTCAGAGGGGGCGGGGCCACCCGATGGCCCCACCCCCGTTATTTAAGAACCGTCAGAAGAGGAGAAGCGTCACACAGCGGGAGCCTCCCTCCATGCCAGCATGGATGCGGAGCGGCCGAAAAAAAGATGAAGACAAGAAGATGAAGAAAAGAAGATGAAGAGAAGAGCAGGGGCCTCCCTCCATGCCATGGATGCAGAGCGGCCCGAGGAGAAGAAGGGAAGAAGACGCTGCGGAGGAGATGCTGGACGAGAACACCGGAGGAAGAACCAGAAGAAGAAGATGAAGATGAAGGAAGATAGAAGAAAGAAGAAGCATTTACATAAAGGAATTGTCAAAAACTGTCTCGTCATTTTTAACATTTTTGACAGTTTTTTTGTGAAATGGTAGGGGTACTTTTGTACCCCCTTACCATTTCACACAGGGGGGAGGGCCAGGATCTGGGGGTCCCCTTGTTAAAGGGGGTTTCCAGATTCCGATAAGCCCCCCCGCCCGCAGACCCCCACAACCACTGGCCAGGGTTGTGGGGATGAGGCCCTTGTCCTCATCAACATGTTGACAAGGTGTTTTGGGGGGCTACCCCAAAGCACCCTCCCAATGTTGAGGGCATGTGGCCTGGTACGGTTCACGAGGGGGGGTGCTCTCTCGTTCCCCCTCTTTTCCTGCGGCCTGCCAGGTTGCGTGCTCGGATAAGGGTCTGGTATGGATTTTTGGGGGGACCCCATGCTGTTTTTTTTTTTTTTTAATTTTTAATTTTTTAAAATCCATACTAGACCTGAAGGGTCTGGGAAGGAATTTAGGGGGACCCCCACGTCATTTTTTTTTTTTTTTATTTTGGCCGGGGTTCCCCTTAATATCCATACCAGACCTGAAGGGCCTGGTATGGAATTTAGGGGGACCCCCCACGTCTTTTTTTTTTTAATTTTGGTTCGGGGTTCCCCTGTGGGGAATTCCCATGCCGTTTTTATCAATGAACTTCTATGTGTATTGTCGGACCGGCAATGCATTAATAGCCGCGAGTAGTTTTAAATGATTTTTTCCTTTAAAATGTCATTTTACTGTCAGACTGTTCTAAACACGGGAAACATGCGCCCCTTTACAGGCATACTATAGACACCCCCCCAGGTACGAAATTTAAAGGGATATTACACTTTTATTGTTTCACTTTAAGCATTATTAAAATCACTGCTCCCGAAAAAACAGCCATTTTTAAAACTTTTTTTTGCATTGATCCATGTCCCCTGGGGCAGGACCCGGGTCCCCAAACACTTTTTATGACAATAACTTGCATATAAGCCTTTAAAATTAGCACTTTTGATTTCTCCCATAGACTGTTCATTGTCTCAAAAGTGACTGGGAAGTGAATGCCGGGCTGGGCAGGGTGACAGGTGGGCCACAACTTTCAACGGGGGGCACTGCTACATTACATTTGTACCGTCTGATCTAAGAAATGGAGGCCACATATATATATATATATTGGACTAAAATGATTCCTTAATCCTCAGGACAATATTCTCATAATGCAATGCGAATTTGGAACTGGCCTCAGAGAAACTTTTTTCGAACAGAAAGCCAACGTAGACTCTGAAATCTATTGTTTCTCTCTTCTGCCAATCTAGCAATTTATTGAAGCAGAGTCCTCCGCTCTGTGCGTCTCATCACCATAAATAACTGGCGCGACGTCTCCGGATGGTTTATAAGCTTCCAGAGAACATTTTAATGAAGTCCGAGAGACCGCTGGTCTAGAAAATAAATATCAGTTTCTGCAGGCTGGAGAGTTATCTTTCTGTCCAGTTGAGTCGTTTACAGAAAAACTCCAGGAAGGGCTGTTTCTATTCAACATTTTTCATGGTGCCATAAACCTCACCACGTGTGAACCCTTGGGACTCCTATATGAAGTAAGTGGTAACATGGACATTTCTTGATGTCATTGATACTTGCTTTCCATACCTCCCAACTTTTTGAGATGGGAATGAGGGACACCTATCAGCAAAAGTATGTAGGCATAGGACACCCCCCCTGCCACACCCCCTTAAAGGAGAATTATACAAAAAAAAAAACAAGATTGGTTAAACCCACAAGTGCTTTTTTTTTACCACTACTATTCCTTTATATTGGCTTTTGGAATTTAAAAATGCAGCAATTTAGAAATCAAATGAAAAGTTTAGGGCTGGAAAACACTTTTTGATAGATAAAAAGTGCATTTTAAAAAACATCTATATAGATCAGACCAAAATGAGGGACAGATGAGGAGGAAAGAGGGACAGAGGGACATTGCTCCAAATCAGGGACAGCCCCTCCAAATCAGGGACAGTTGGGAGCTATGGCTTTCTACTGTGATAAGTTAAAAATAAAACAAAGGATTGTTTTGGAGTCCACATGGATCTAATGCCGTGTACACCGGACTTTTCGACAGCAAATGTCTGACAGAACGAATCCGTCGGACAATTTGATCGTGTGTGGGCTTCATGGGAACTTTTCTGTCGAAAAATCTGACGGACTTTAGAAATAGAATATGTTTCAAATCTTTCCGACGGACTCGAGTCCTATCGAAAAATCAGTTCGTCTGTATGCTAGTCCGAAGGACCAAAAACAAGGGCCGCTATTGGCTAATGGCTATGAACTTCCTTATTTTAGTCCGGTTGTACATCATCACATTCGAATCAGTCGGACTTTGGTGTGATCGTTCGTTGGAACTCCATTGGAACTCCGTTGAAAAGTCCTTCGGGGTTCAGTCCGTCGAAAAGTCCGCTCGTGTATACGCGGCATAAGAGTCACTGAAGTGCAGAATTATTCACAAAATACTGAGACTTCTTTTACAAGCTATTGGTGGCCGGTCTGAGTTATACGGAAATCAAAGGAATCATGCATCCCTTGAGCCTCTAGATGGAGCTGTGCATGGAACAAAACTGAAAGTGAAAGTCCTTCGTGTTACCAAGTGAGCTAATAAGTGAATAAATCTATAAAACTGTGATAATCAAAAACTCAAACTGGCCGCAAAACCTATAGTGTTCACAATACACAAATAATAGAAATGATAAACGACCAATGATCACAAACAATATAATATAAATGTGCAAAGGTAGTGTACTAAATCAAGTCCAAAAACATCAAATCCACATAGATCTTCATGCTAGAGGTGAGAGAAAGAAATTTGTTTTTTTATATATTTTGGGGGATATTTATTATAGCAAAAAGTAAAAAAATATTGATTTTTTTTCAAAATTGTCGCTCTTTTTTTGTTTATAGCGGTGATCAAATACCACCAAGAGAAAGCTCTATTTGTGAGAAAAAAAAGGACGTCAATTTTTTTTGGGTGTAGCATTGCAAGACCGCTCAATTGTCAGTTAAAACGGCGCAGTGCCGAATCGCAAAAAACCCTCTGGTCAGGAAGGGGGTAAATCCTTCCAGGGCTGAAGTGGTTAAACCAGTAAATATCCAGCCTCAAAATATAAAGGAATATCCAGCCTTCAAATGTATCACTCCAGGTACCTCTTACTGGTATATTCATGCCTTCCTGAGTAAATGAGCATCCGGACTCCAAAACATCAGACTTCAAACTGCTACCAAATCTCTATAGGCTCCAGCTGTATTAGGAATCAAAAATAAAAAAATGCCCTCCATAGTGCAGTAAATTCAAATAAGGGGGTATTTATTGTAAACAAATGGACTCTTACATAAAATAAACTTTAAAAGTGCATTGGAATAAAAACACAGTGTTTGAGCGCCTTCTCACGTTACTTCCGGTCTGTGTCTGTCACCGGCCACGCCCTACGCATTACGTCACGACACGTGACTTCATCAGGGGGTAATTGCCTACTGCGCAAGATCACTTATTTATCATGTGCATAGAAACAAGCATATAATGAGGAGAACCGGTAACTGAAAACCTTCTGACAGAGAAGCAGGGGATTCCAAAGCTGACCATTAATATTGTCTCCACCTTTCTTCTAATATCAGATTTATCATCATCGCTTGGCTATCGCCAAGTGTAAGTTCAGTCTAAAACCTTTTTTTCTAGTTTTGGATAGAGTGGGGGAGGATTATAGCACCTACCTGTTTTTTACTGCCAGCTGGGACACCAAGAGATTTTATCACTTCAGTAGTACTCTGTGCAATACACACTTCTAGGTGTAGGGCTTCTGAACTGGTAGCATCCCTGGTATGAGCTATTGGTTGCACCTCCATTTTTAAGCTGGCATGCACCACATCAATAAGAGCTTTAAAAGATATCTCTAAGCTTAGGTGGTATGGTGGCTGTCTGCTCTTTAGGAACAACTTCACCGAGCAAGAATTTTTGAGGCTCCTCCTCACATATAGCTTCCACCACTGAAGGCTCAGAGGTTGGTAAGGCTGCAGGCAGATCAGATAATGTGTCACAGTCAGGGGTCAGGCTCGGAGACTAGTAGCTATAGCAGAGAGAGTCTCCCATCGACAAGCTGGATAAGTGACGCAAGTTCACCCAAGGTGCAGGGTTCAAGTACTAACCGGTGTTCACCAGAGCTCCTGATGGTGGGGATGGGCTTAGCTGCATTTTAGTACCAGGCCGTGGTCCTCAGGATCACTCCACCAGGAGATGAGCATGTCCGAGGTCCAGTAGCAGATAGAGCAGGTAGGGATCAAGCAGAAGCGTAGTCAGTAATTAAGCCAAAGATTGGTAACAAGTGGTTGCAGGTTGGAATCAAGCAAAAGCATAGTCGAGGAACAAGCCAAAGGTTGGTAATGAGCAGTATCAAAGAGACGGACAGAAGAGTGAGACATTGGCTGGAGAATGCACAATAATCTGGCAAACAGGAATTGCAGAGACTTAAGTCAGGAAGTTCATGGGAGGAGCAAAAAGTCAAGGTTCACCAAATACAAGAGACAAGGCTCCAGGATCCAAACAAACAGGCAGGGGTCTGTCCAGCATCTCAGGTGGCTCAGCAAGGAGAGACATTGGTAGAGGTTGCAGGTTCAGACCTGGGTCCAAACATAACAAATCTGCAGGGGAAGTCTTGGAGGTGGTAAAGCCGTGGCTCAGCTGCCTGTTTTTACCATTACCCATGTAAAAGAGGCCTTAGGGCTTGTTCACTGGTAGTGAGGAGGTGTTGTTTTGCCTCCTCACCTATTTCTAGTGTGGCAAACATGAGTATTGCTTGCATTTGCTGGGTGCTTGCAGAGCGGCTCCATTCACTTGAATAGGTTGCATTTGGCAGAAACTACACCTGCTGAAATTGACAGGGGATATAATTCCTGCCACGGCCACGAAGCAAAGGATTGTGCCTGTGGCATGTGTGCACCCCTGGCCACTGTCTCTGCAGCTAAAGGAGGTAGCGGTTGGGGGCTGGTAAAAGTACTTCTCAACCGTGGGGTTTTACCGGACCCCCTCCCTCAACTGCTAGTGTGAACGAGCCCTCATAGGTCTTGTCACTTGCTACACCCTGTAACCATAAAATGAAAGCAGAAACAGCACTGGTGGACTTATCTCCCTGACACTCTGCTGTCTCCTCCTATCAGCATGCCACACAACTGGTTGGCTCCTTGTGCTGTTTTTTCTTTCCCCAATCTGTACAGGGATTGCAAAAGGCTGTTACCAGGGTGAATTCAGGTATTTACAATGCTTGCATTTGGAAAAACCTGTTTAATGGTGTATAGGAATGAGCCGAACACCCCCCGGTTCGGTTCGCACCAGAACCCGCGAACGGACCGAAAGTTCGCACGAACGTTAGAACCCCATTGACGTCTATGGGACTCGAACATTCGAAATCAAAAGTGCTCATTTTAAAGGCTAATTTGCATGGTATTGTCCTAAAAAGGGTTTGGGGACCCGGGTCCTACCCCAGGGGACATGTATCAATGCAAAAAAAACTTTTAAAAACGGCCGTTTTTTCGGGAGCAGTGATTTTAATGATGCTTAAAGTAAAAAAAAAAAAGTGAAATATTCCTTTAAATATCGTACCTGGGGGGTGTCTATAGTATGCCTGTAAAGTGACGCGTGTTTCCCATGTTTAGAACAGTCCCTGCACCAAATGTCATTTTTAAAGGAAAAAATCTCATTTAAAACTGCTTGCGGGTTTAATGTAATGTCGGGTCCTGGCAATATGGATGAAAATCAGTGAGACAAACGGCATGGGTACCCCCCAGTCCATTACCAGGCCCTTTGGGTCTTGTATGGATATTAAGGGGAACCCCGCACCCAAATTAAAATAAGGAAAGGTGTGGGGCCACCAGGCCCTATATACTCTGAACAGCAGTATACAGGCGGTGCAAACAAGACAGGGACTGTAGGTTTGTTGTTAAGTAGAATCTGTTTGTAATTTTGAACATTTTTAACGTGTTTAGCTCCAGCCAAAAAATCTTTTCTAAGCTTTTTGGAAAACATAGGGAAGGGTTATCACCCCTGTGACATTTGTTTTGCTGTCTTTCCTCCTCTTCAGAAGATTTCACCTCACTTTTTTGTCCCAATGAAAAATGTTTTTTGAAAATTTGGGTTTTTTTGTGGAACAAGGATTGGAAAGCATCAGTGGAAAGGAGAAATTGTTTTCCCATATTAACTCTTACAGGAAAGAATTTCCCTTCCTAGGGGTAGATTTCATCTCACTTCCTGTTGTCTCCTTCCGTTTGCAAGTAGGAGTCGTTTGTAAGTTAGATGTTTGAAAGTAGGGTCCTGCCCTATATACTCAGCAGAAATTTGGGCCTTAGGTGTTGCTGTGGCCACAACACTGTAAGCCCTCACAGGGCCCTGCTGTGAAATATTAGATCAAGAATTGTAATTACATACCCCTGTTGAACAGGAGCTGAAAAATTAGGCCTTAGGCACTGGTGCTGGTGCCACAACACTGCAACCCCTCACAGACACTCTAGTTGGAACGCAGGAACGAGCCCTGCTGCAAAGTATTGCTTCAAAAATTGTAATTACACGCCCCTGTTAGACAGGGGCAGAAAAATTGGGCCTTAGGCACTGGTGCTGGTGCCACAACACTGCAACCCCTCACAGACACTCTAGTTGGAACGCAGGAACGAGCCCTGCTGCAAAGTATTGCATCAAAAATTGTAATTACACGCCCCTGTTAGACAGGGGCAGAAAAATTGGGCCTTAGGCACTGGTGCTGGTGCCACAACACTGCAACCCCTCACAGACACTCTAGTTGGAACGCAGGAACGAGCCCTGCTGCAAAGTATTGCATCAAAAATTGTAATTACACGCCCCTGTTAGACAGGGGCAGAAAAATTGGGCCTTAGGCACTGGTGCTGGTGCCACAACACTGCAACCCCTCACAGACACTCTAGTTGGAACGCAGGAACGAGCCCTGCTGCAAAGTATTGCATCAAAAATTGTAATTACACGCCCCTGTTAGACAGGGGCAGAAAAATTGGGCCTTAGGCACTGGTGCTGGTGCCACAACACTGCAACCCCTCACAGACACTCTAGTTGGAATGCAGGAACGAGCCCTGCTGCAAAGTATTACATCAAAAATTGTAATTACACGCCCCTGTTAAACAGGGGCTGAAAAATTGTGCCTTAGGCACTGGTGGTGGCGCCCAGAACCAAAAATGTTCTTACAAGCTATCAGCGTGATGATTGAGGAGGAAGAGGATAATTACTCAGGGATAGTCACTCAGCATCAGCATAGGCAGTCTTTGAAGGGATCTGAGATTTCAAAAAAAATTATTCGGTTACATCAGCATCAGGTGCTTGGTAGCTGGTGGTGATCCAAGACTCATTCATTTTTATGAAGGTCAGCCGATCGACCGAGTCGGTGGACAGACGCACCCTGTGATCGGTTACCACGCCTCCAGCAGCACTGAATGTGCGTTCCGAAAGAACGCTGGATGCAGGACAGGCCAGTAGCTCAATTGCATACTGTGCAAGCTCTGGCCAGTGATCCATCCTCAAGACCCAGTAACCCAGAGGATTTTCGGTGGGAAAGGTGTCCAAGTCTGATCTTGCCCCTAGGTATTCCTGCACCATGTAAAACAGACGCTGGCGATGGTTGCTGGAACCGATCATACCTTGGGGCTGCGGACCAAAAAATTGTCTGAACGCATCGGTCAGACGGCCACCTTCTCCACCGCTCCTTCTTTGACTGACCGAAGCCTCAGCAACACGTTGTCCAGAAACAGGAGTTTGTAACCTCCCAGTCTCTGGGAACGCGTTGCACAGACCTTTCTGCAAGGCCTCCCGAAGATGTTTCATCCTCTGCTCCCTCTGCGATGGCAAGATAAGGTCCGCAACCTTACCCTTGTAACGTGGATCAAGGAGGGTTGCCAGCCAGTATTGGTCCTTCTCCTTGATACCACGAATACGAGGATCCTTACGCAGGCTTTGCAGGATCAGGGAGGCCATGCAGCGTAGGTTTGCTGAGGCATTCGGTCCGGAGTCCTCTGGGTCACTAAGAACGACATGAAATATATATAACAAGGGTTGTGGCGCTTCCTATGGGGTACTAGATGGGAAGGGTGGTTGTGGTGTACACGGGTAGTTACCCTCAATAAATCCTAATGGAAGTACCTGGTGGCTACCAGGGAAGAGCTTTGTTACCGTGAGGGTATATATGTCTGTACCTACACATACACACACATATATCCACATGCCCCCACATATATCAACAGAGATAATGTCTCCAGTGGAGGTTCATACAGACCTTATTTTATGGGGTGTGGGCTGGGGCCCCTATAACTGTGATACATATGCCACCACTAGGTGAGATACCTATACCATATGTGTGTAACCTTATGTGTGCTCTGCTGCCAAAATAATCCAAACACTCTACTGCCCGTGCAAAATAAGCATCCATAAAATTATGTTACCAAAACATTACATATTGTAGTCAAAATTAGTGCAAATAAACATAATGTGATCAAAATAAGTGCAAAGAAAACCAGTATTAACAGTTTTTCAGTAATTATAGTCCTTAGGGTAAAAAACTTGTTCAAATCCAGTGTTCCAAACAATTTCGTGACTTGAGTGCTCTCAGATAATTCCTGTGACTTTTGTGCACCCCCTTGCGGATCCCCACTCACCAGATCCAATAACCCCGAAGAGGGGCAACCAGCATAAGATGTCTCAGTCACGGTCTTTTCTCCACGTTAATCGAGCGGGCTATACTGGATGAATTTCCGTTGGTTTTCCCAATAAATTCCCGGGTCCTCCGATTTCAGATGGAACTGATTGCATGGGGTATTCCAATCACAATTTTCTCTCCCCCGCCATCCTACCGGGTATCCAGGTGACTTCCTACTATTGGGTAGAATGTTCACAATGGCTCCCTCATGGAAAGAAAAAATAGGAAGCTTCCATGGTGTAGTATGTATAAAGGCTTTTATTCAAAAAACTCCATCAGCAAACAGCGGAGTAAAATATATAAACCAAACTTAGATTCATAAAAACAAACTTAAATGTATAAAAACAATAGGCTAGCTCAGAAAGGAGCCTGAGAGCAGACCCGTAGCGGTGTGAAAATCGCGTGCCGCTGGTTTGAGCTGTTAGCGCTCCACCTGCGTTCCAGCTAGGGTCCGTAACCGGAAGTGACGTAGCGTGCGTGGCGTCGTTGTACGCGTTTCGTCATAGACGTCTTCAGCAACGATGCCAGCACGCCACTCGCTACGTCCATTTAAGGAGCCGTCAGTCTAGATCCGCCCTGTGTTTCTACCCCATCCAATCCTATCATGCCAAGGCCGGGTGACACTCCCACCTCGTCTGGAGTGTCAGCAGGGATGATCATTCACCTTTACTGGTAATTGCAAACCCAACTACTGGGTTAGAAGCTACATTGCCATCCTATATAATAAATACATTATCCCTAGATCAAATGAGCGATAAAAGGATCTAAAACAAATAATTAAGAAAAAAATAAATAAAAAATAAATAAAAATAAAAGTATAAATATAAGTATATACCCAGAACATTGTAAAACAGTAAATATGGAAAAACCGTGAAACTTATTGTGGACCAAATTCGTGAAGGAGAAACCCTTTCCATAGACTTGCTCTCAAACACTTGATACCCCCCTCTGCCACCATAATATATCATCAGGTGATTATCCTAATATGATCCCTATTAAAGAGGGGGGGGGGGGGGGAGGGGGGGGGAAAGGAAAAGGGGACGTGTTACTAATATTCCCTGGTTTTCACTCATCTCGGGCCTTGGGCACTTGCCCAGTAGTTAACCTTATAAGGGGTATTTATAAACCCCAGTGTTTCAGTGTTCTAAGAGAGGCCCTCCTTGGGAATAATGTACACATATTATTACGAGTCGAAACCACCAATATTAATTTTATAGTGAAAGTATACAGAGGTTTCTGTATTTCAAATATTTGGGGGTACGGCCTTTTAGGGTTTTTACCTTAAAGTCAAATAAATTCTAGAAAGGGATTTTGGGGTCGCCCCCATGTTCTTGGTGTAGGTGGTTAAAGGGCTATGTATGCACTACCTTACACCTTATATTAATAGAGGGAAAAGACGATGAGTGTTCCCAGATATAAGTATGTATACCCCTATCCCTCACGGGTTAGCCAGAAAACAGTTTAAGTCGATATCCAGGTTGAGGCCCCTCGGAGCAAGGGACCTCAGCCTGTATATCCATGCGGTTTCGTTTTGTGATATAAGTGTGGTTTTGTTGCCCCCTCGCCAGTGATCCCTCACACAGTCAATCCCATAAAAGATCATTCCTGTGGGGTCCCGGTTGTGTACTGTGTCGAAGTGGCGGGAAAGATGGTGTTTTGGGAACCCTTTTTTGATGTTTTTAATGTGTTCCCGTATTCTCACATATAGGGGTCGGGTGGTTCTCCCCACATATTGCATTTGGCACGGGCACTCGATGACATAGGTCACGTGCGTACTCTGACAGGTAATGAGCTCCCTGATCTGGTATTGTTTATGGTCTGATCTTGATTTAAAGGTTTCCCTTTTCCGGGGTTGTTTCTTGGTGACCCTACATGGTAGGCATTTTTGGCACTTATAAAACCCTTTCATGTCTGGAAAAATCCGAGTCGTCTTAGGGGGGTTAATAACATTATGTACTAAAAGGTGTCGTAGATTGGGCGCTTTTCGGTATACTATCTTTGGTTTCTTGGGTAATATACCAGCTAATGTTCTGTCCTCCTTTAAGATAGGCCAGTACTTCTTCAGGATCTCCTCAAATTCTTTGTATTGAGAGTTGAACCCTGTAATGAACGTCAATTCTGCATTATTTTTCTTCCTTTTGGGTTTTGTCAATAAATTCTTACGATCTAATTTTGCTACGTCCCCCTTCAGCTTATTCAACGAATCTAGGTTGTATCCTTTTTCATGGAACCGCTCTACCAGGATGTTTGCTTGTTCCAAATAATCATCCATGGTTACGCAGTTCCTCCTTAGTCTCGTTAGCTGGCCTTTGGGGATGTTACCCTTCCACTGGGGATGGTGACAACTGTTAATGGGGATGTACCCGTTTCTGTCGGTTGCCTTGAAAAAGGTTTTTGTACACAGGCCATCATTCTTCTTGAATATTTCAAGGTCAAGGTATTCAATCCTTTGGGGGTCCCATTTCCCTGTGAAGGTTAATCCGTATCTATTATTATTCAGCTCTTGCAGAAACTTTTCAAAGGTCTCAGATGTTCCCTCCCAGAATATGATTAGGTCGTCTATGTACCTACGGTACAGTTTCACTTGTGGTATATCCCTAGCGTAAATGTATTCCTCTTCCCACATGTTCATGAGTAAGTTAGCCACACTTGGTGCGTACCTTGCGCCCATAGCGACTCCCTTAGTTTGAACATAATAGTTTTGGTCGTACCAAAAATAGTTGCAGGACATCGCTAGCTCCAGGCCTTCAAGTATGAAATCTATCTGTTCTTGTCTCATACTAGTAAGCTCATGGAGAGCTTTTTCCACACCTAACAAGCCATCCTGTTGTACAATGCTAGTGTATAGCGAATTTACGTCAATAGTAGCTAGTAGGTAATTTTGTGCCCCATCCATTTGCTGTAATTCTTCTAAAAGTTGGGCGCTATCACGTAAATAAGATTTTCCCTTCTTGACAAGTGGTTTAAGGAATACATCAAGATACTCTCCTAGCCTAGAGAACACTGAATTAATACCACTAATTATAGGTCTTCCAGGTGGTTTATGTAATCGTTTGTGGATTTTTGGTGTATAATAAATCACCGGAGTTTTCGTGGAACTTGAAACCAAATATTCTGCTTCTTTAATGTTTAGGATCCCAATCTGTTTTCCTTTGTTTACATAAGCTCTCAGTTTCTTTTCATATGTACGCTTAGGGTTCTTCTTAAGTTTGTTATAGGTGTTTTCCACCTGAAGCAGGTTCCCCATCTCCTCCTCATAATCTTTCTTATTTAGTATTACTAGCCCTCCCCCTTTATCTGCGGGTCTTATGACCACCTCCCTTCTTTTACTCAGAGATTTTATTGTTTTCCAGACATTTCTTGTTTTGTGGTTGTTCCGTTTTTCTAGCTTCCTCAAATCATCTTCCACCATTTTCTGGAATGCTTCCATGCATTGGTTCCCAGATGTTTTAGGGTTGAAAATGGAGTTATTTTTCAAACTTGTTTGCTCGTATATTGCTTCTCTCCTGGTTCTTATATCAGTTTTTGTGAGGAAGTGTTTTTTAATCTTAAACTAAGAACGACATGGTTCGCAGCCACCTCCTCCCAGCCACGTACAAGTCCATGTGTTTCTTGGGACTGATCCCTTAAAGACTGCTGCTGATGCTGAGTGCCAGGCTCCACCTCCATACTGACACAATCTTCCTCCTCCTCCTCTTCCTCCTCGTCCTCTTCCTGTGTGATCGGCGGGCACGCAGGAACACTGTCTGGATAAAGGGGGCCTTGAGAGCTAAGGAAGTCCTCCTCTTCCTGCCTCTGTTCTGCCTCAAGTGCCCTGTCCATTATTCCACGCAGCGTGTGCTCCAACAGGTGGACAAGGGGGACAGTGTCACTGATGCATGCACTGTCACTGCTCACCATCCTCGTGGCCTCCTCGAATGGTGACAGGACAGTGCATGCATCCCTGATCATGGCCCACTGGCGTGGGGAAAAAAAACCAAGCTCCCCTGACCCTGTCCTGGTGCCATAGTCGCACAGGTACTCATTGATGGCCCTCTGCTGCGTGTGCAGCCGCTGCAGCATGGCCAACGTTGAGTTCCACCTGGTGGGCATGTCACAGATTAGGCGGTTCTTGGGCAGGTTAAACTCCTTTTGGAGGTCCGTCAGCCGAGCACTGGCATTATATGACCGGCGGAAATGCACACAGACTTTCCTGGCCTGCCTCAGGACATCCTGTAAGCCCGGGTACCTGCCCAAGAACCGCTGCACCACCAAGTTAAGGACGTGAGCCAAACAGGGCACATGGGTCATTTGTCCCTGTCGGAGGGCAGAGAGGAGGTTGGTGCCATTGTCGCAAACCACCATTCCTGCCTTAAGTTGGCGTGGCGTCAACCACCTCTGAACCTGCCCCTGCAGAGCTGACAAAACCTCTGCCCCAGTGTGGCTCCTGTCCCCCAAGCACACCAGCTCAAGCACCGCATGGCATCTTTTGGCCTGCGTACTTGCGTAGCCCCTTGAACGCCTACGGAGCACCGCTGGTTCCGAGGAAGAGGCCATGGAGGAAGAAGAAGAGGAGGGGGTGGAGGAGAGAGGTGTGTCACAATCAGCATTTTGGAGGCGTGGTGGCGGAACAACCTCCAACACTACTGCACCTTGTCCTGCATCCTTCCCAGCTGCCAGCAGAGTCACCCAATGCGCCGTGAAACTTAGGTAACGTCCCTGTCCATGCCTGCTGGACCATGAGTCAGCGGTAATATGCACCTTACCGCTGACCGCCCTGTCCAGCGAGGCATGGACATTGCCTTCCACATGCCGGTAGAGAGCCGGAATCGCCTTCCGTGAGAAAAAGTGGCGTTTGGGTACCTGCCACTGAGGAACCGCACATTCCACAAACTCACGGAAGGGGGCAGAGTCTACCAACTGAAAAGGCAGCAGTTGAAGTGCTAGCAATTTTGCCAAGCTAGCATTCAACCGTTGGGCATGTGGATGGCTGGGAGCAAACTTCTTTCGGCGGTGCAGCAGCTGGGGCAGGGAAATTTGCCTGGTACAATCTCACGTCGGTGTACCAAAAGCAGATTGCCCACAAGTACTTGGCTGTGACACACCTAATTCTACACCTTCATTCCTCTCACTGCAGGTCTCAGAGAGGACTGAAGGTCTAGTGGGGTTGGAAATCTCAGCTGATGAGGAGCAAGGAGAGATCCTCTTTGTTCTTTGGTGTGGGTCTTTTAGATACGCTTGCCAACGAACTGCATGGCAGGTCAACATATGTCTGGTCAAGCATGTGGTACCCAAGCGGGAGATGTTTTGGCCACGCGAGATACGCTTGAGACATATGTTGCAAATAGCAGCGGTGCGATCTGATGCCCTCGTCTCAAAAAAGGCCCACACCAAAGAACTTTTTGAATAACGCGCAGAGACTGCAGCGCCCTGCACATGTGGAGCTTTGGGGTGTGATGCAGTCAATGTGCTGCCCTTAGGCTGGCCCCTGGAGGGCATCCTGCCTCGTTGGTGATGTGCCGCCGCCTCCTCCTCCTCCTCCTCCTCCTCCTCTCTCCTATCAGGCACCCACGTTGAGTCAGTGACCTCATCATCCCCTCCCTCCTCATCACTGGAGCAAACCTGGCAGTATGCTGCAGCAGGGGGAGCATGACTGCCAGATTGCTGTCCTTCTTGGGCACCCCCTCTGTCCGTGCTCATGTTACTGCCTTCATCGAGCTCAGTATCGTCATCAGAGCCTTCCAAACGCTGGGCATCCTCCTGGAGCATGTACCCAACACTGTGGTCAAACAGTTCGAGGGAATCCTCATGAGGACATGGTGGAGCTAGGGAAGGAGTCACTGATGACATTGAGCTGAGGGAAGAGGCCGCTGCTTTGCCAGACAAAGCACCCTGGGCATGGGTGAGAGAGGATGAGGAGGATGAGGACGGCTTGGTCATCCACTCGACCAAGTCTTCCGCATGTTGCGGCTCAACACGGCCAGCTGCCGAAAAAAAGGCCAAGCGTGTCCCATGGCCACGTGCTGATGAGGATGCACCGTCTCCACGACCAGCACTAGACACAGAGCCTGCTTGCCCTCTCTTATTGGCTTGTGACTGTCTGCCTCTCCTTCTTGGCCTTCCAGACATACTAATGGCCTGTAGCTGCACTAAGCTGAGCTATTAATATTCCCCCCCGCCCGTGCCCCCCTCCATGACTTTTCCATCAAAATCAACAATGCAACCATCAGTCCCTCCCCTCACGCCAGGGTACTAGGTGTAATCCTAGACTCCGACTTGTCATTTCAGCCTCAAATCCAATCATTGTCAAAAGTTTGTAGAATTCACCTCCGTAACATCTCTAAAATTCGCCCTTTTTTAACAAATGAAACCACCAAGCTCCTCATTCACTCCCTTGTTATCTCTCGCCTTGACTATTGCAACTCCCTTCTCATTGGCCTACCGCTCCATAGGCTATCCCCTCTTCAGTCTATCATGAATGCTGCTGCCAGACTTATCCACCTTACCAACCGCTCAGTGTCTGCCAACCCTCTACTTCAATCCCTACACTGGCTCCCAATCACCCAGCGAATTAAATTCAAAATTCTAACCACAACATACAAAGCCATTCACAACTCTGCCCCAAGCTACATCACTAATCTTGTCTCCAAATATCACCCAAATCGTCCTCTCCGCTCCTCTCAAGACCTCCTGCTTTCAAGCTCTCTCATCTCCTCCTCCCATGCTCGTCTCCAGGATTTCTCCAGAGCCTCTCCCATCCTCTGGAACTCGCTACCTCCATCTATCCGGCTAGCCCCTACTCTTGCTACCTTCAGGCAATCCCTGAAAACTCATCTCTTCAGGAAAGCCTATCACATCTCCAACTAATCTCCTACCACTTCCACCAGCTCATTCCCCACAGTTACAACCTTTTGTACCACCTACCCCACCCTATTAGATTGTAAGCTCTTCTGAGCAGGGCCCTCTTAATCCTATTGTATTGTATTGTATTATATTATAACTGTATTGTCTCCCTTTTATATTGTAAAGCGCTGCGTAAACTGTTGGCGCTATATAAATCCTGAATAATAATAATAATAAAAATAATAATAAGCTGGGATAGAACACCTGTAATTTTCTTCAAGTAGCTTTATATACTGTAACCAGACAAGCCTGCCTGTCAGTAGGAAGATAACAGGAACGGATCTAGCTGAACACTGTGAGCAGGACGCACTGTACTAAATGTAAATAGTCTAGCTGCCTGACCGTGGTACTAATAGGATCAAATAGAACACCTGTAATTTTCTTCAGGTAGCTTTATATACTGTAACCAGACAAGCCTGCCTGTCAGTAGGAAGATAACAGGAACGGATCTAGCTGAACACTGTGAGCAGGACGCACTGTACTAAATGTAAATAGTCTAGCTGCCTGACCGTGGTACTAATAGGATCAAATAGAACACCTGTAATTTTCTTCAGGTAGCTTTATATACTGTAACCAGACAAGCCTGCCTGTCAGTAGGAAGATAACAGGAACGGATCTAGCTGAACACTGTGAGCAGGACGCACTGTACTAAATGTAAATAGTCTAGCTGCCTGACCGTGGTACTAATAGGATCAAATAGAACACCTGTAATTTTCTTCAGGTAGCTTTATATACTGTAACCAGACAAGCCTGCCTGTCAGTAGGAAGATAACAGGAACGGATCTAGCTGAACACTGTGAGCAGGACGCACTGTACTAAATGTAAATAGTCTAGCTGCCTGACCGTGGTACTAATAGGATCAAATAGAACACCTGTAATTTTCTTCAAGTAGCTTTATATACTGTAACCAGACAAGCCTGCCTGTCAGTAGGAAGATAACAGGAACGGATCTAGCTGAACACTGTGAGCAGGACGCACTGTACTAAATGTAAATAGTCTAGCTGCCTGACCGTGGTACTAATAGGATCAAATAGAACACCTGTAATTTTCTTCAGGTAGCTTTATATACTGTAACCAGACAAGCCTGCCTGTCAGTAGGAAGATAACAGGAACGGATCTAGCTGAACACTGTGAGCAGGACGCACTGTACTAAATGTAAATAGTCTAGCTGCCTGACCGTGGTACTAATAGGATCAAATAGAACACCTGTAATTTTCTTCAGGTAGCTTTATATACTGTAACCAGACAAGCCTGCCTGTCAGTAGGAATTTAACAGGAACGGATCTAGCTGAACACTGTGAGCAGGACGCACTGCACTAAATGTAAATAGTCTAGAAGATAACAGGAACGGATCTAGCTGAACACTGTGAGCAGGACGCACTGCACTAAATGTAAATAGTCTAGAAGATAACAGGAACGGATCTAGCTGAACACTGTGAGCAGGACGCACTGCACTAAATGTAAATAGTCTAGATAGAAGATAACAGGAACGGATCTAGCTAAACTGAATACAGTGTATATATATATATGCAACACCTGGGATGCATATATATACACAATACAATGTAAGTGCAGCTAACTGACTGACTGTTCTGCCTAATCTATCTAACTCAAATCAAGTGACACTGTCTCTCTCTCTCTCTATCTCTCAGCACACCGGAACACACACTACACAGGGCCGCCGTGCAGGCGGCCTTATATAGTGTGGGGTGTGTACTAAATCCCCTGAGCCATAATTGGCCAAAGCCACCCTGGCTTTGGCCAATTACAGCTCTCTCTACTGACGGCGCTGTGATTGGCCAAGCATGCGGGTCATAGTGCATGCTTGGCCAATCATCAGCCAGCAATGCACTGCGATGCCGCAGTGAATTATGGGCCGTGACGCGCCACACGAATTTAGCGCGAACGGCCCATAACGTTCGCAATTCGGCGAACGATCGAACAGCCGATGTTCGAGTCGAACATGGGTTCGACTCGAACACGAAGCTCATCCCTAATGGTGTAATACAGTACCTGTCATTTTCCACATTTTGTCATATAACAACCAAAAACATAAATGTATTTTATTGGGATTTTATGTGATAGACCAACACAAAGTGGCACATAATTGTGAAGTGGAAGGAAAATGATAAATGGTTTTCAACATTTTTTTACAAATAAATCTGTGAGTAAGTAAGTGTGGGGGGTACATTTGTATGGCGCCCCCCGGAGTCAATACTTTGTAGAACCTCCTTTCACTGCAATTATAGCTGCAAGTCTTTTTGAGGATGTCTCTACCAGCTTTGCACATCTAGAGAGGGACATTTTTGCCCATTCTTCTTTGGAAAATATCTCAAGCTCTGTCAGATTGGATGGAGAGTGTCTGTGAACAGCAATTTTCAAGTCTTGTCACAGATTCTCAATGTGATTTAGGTCTGGACTGTGACTGGGCCATTCTAACACATGAATATGCTTTGATCTAAACAGGGCCGTGCGGTGAGGTGAGTGGTTGGTGAGGCAGTGGGCTAGTATCAGAGCCAGATACACACAGGTTACATACGCCGCGATCGTTAGAGCGAGAGCAATAATTCTAGCACTAGACCTCCTCTGTAACTCTAATCATGTAACCTGCAAAAAAAAAAAAAAAAATTAAAGCATCACCTATGGAGATTTATAAGTACTGAAGTTTGGCGTCATTCCACAAGTGTGCACAATTTTAAAGCGTGACATGTTAGGTATCTATTTCCTCAGCGTAACATCATCTTTCACATTATACAAAAAAATCGTTAGTGTATTTTTTTTATTTTTATTTATGAAACTGTTTTTTTCCAAAAAAAAAAATGCTTTTAAAAAAATTGCTGCGCAAATACCATGTGACGTAAAGAGTTGCAACGACCACCATTTTATGTCTTAGGGTGTCTGCTAAAACTATATATATATATATATATATATATATATATATATATATATATATATATATATATATAATGTTTGGGGGTTCTGAGCAATTTCCTAGCAAAAAAATGATGATTTTTACATGTAGGAGAGAAGTGTCAGAATTGGTCTGGGTGGCAAGGGGTTAATTACCATAAGTAAGTAATATATAAGTAATTATTATATTTTGTTTTTAAGGTAATTTACTATATTTTCAAAATCTGTACTCAAGCAGGTGGCTTAACGGACAAATTACTGAAATTTGAAGTTATCATTTCCAACCAGTAATTTCACAGTAACTAAATAAATAAATAATAAATGATTATGTTATAACATATAGCATATAAATATATGATATAGCTTGAATATAACAGTACCTTTTCAACAGAATCAGTTTCTCCCTCTTAAAGTGGAGTTCCACCCCAAAAAAAAAAAAATGTCATAAAACATTTGGAGAAATTTTTTTTTTTTTTACCTTTTTATGCCTGTTGCTAGGCAGTCCCTTGAAATCTGCCTCCTTCATCACCTCGGCTCCTGACGTCACTTCCCTCGGCGCCTCTGCTCGCTACTGCTCCTGGGAGATGTGTGTCATCATTTCCCAGGAGGCAGTGGGCTGCGCCGAGGGCTAGGTTGCCATAACAACAGGGCGGGCACTTCCGACGATGCCGCCCGTTGTTATGGCAACCTGCATACTTTACAGCGCCGCTACGGCGCATTACTGCGCATGCGCGAGAACGGGGCGTTGCATGCTGGTCCAGCAGCAGCACCGTAACCAGGAAGATAGTGCTTGTGGGCTTCACATGCCCACAAGCAAAATGGGAACGGCCAGGACACGGTTATATAACTTAATTTTTTATATTACAGCGGACATCGGGGGACGAAATCTTCTAAACAAGTGAGTGTTATATGTTACTGTTCTGACCTTTAGAAGTGTTTAAAAAAAAAAATTAGAACATGTCGTTGGAACTCTGCTTTAACTGTGTGAGAAAAACATTGGATTGTGGGTAAATCGTATACCCATAAACACATGTTTTTTCCTTCTAATCAGGAGGGCTGGGCTGGAAGGGAGCATTTGTCTTTTAGACACATACCCCCTTCTATGACACTGCAGTGAGAGGCGTGTCTCAGGCTCCACTGCAGCATTTTTTTATTGGACAGCTGGGGCCAATGGTACTTTACCATTGGTCCAAGACTCCAAGCTGTCCATTGAGCTCAGTGCCTCTGACAAGAAGTGAGGAGAGGCACTGTGAGCTCATCCTCTCAGTCTGCTGCAAACAAAATGTGCCAGCTTGTATTTAAAGTGGCCGCTCTGTATGTAGCTTCTGACAGGATGCTCAAGGAGCCCCATGTGTCTGGAACCATAGGTCGTAGGAGCCAGTGGTGGAGTAAGGACTTAGTCTACATACCCCCCAAATTTGGGATTTCTGTGACTCCAGGTCGCTGAGCTACGATCCTTGAAGCTCGATTTTTTTTTTTTTTTTTTTAATGTTCATGGCAGGGGAGACCCTGTATGTTTCGGGTCGTTATCCTGCTGAAAGGTGAACCTCCGCCCCAGTCTCAAGTCTTTTGCAGACTCTAACAGGCTTTCTTCTAAGATTCCCCTGTATTTGGCTCCATCCATCTTCTCATCAACTCTGACCAGCTTCCATGTTCCTGCTGAAGAAAAGCATCCCCACAAAATGATGCTGCCACCACCATGTTTCACAGTGGGGATGGTGTGTTCAGGGTGATGTGCAGTGTTAGTTTTCCCCCACACATAGCGTTTTGCTTTTAGGCCAAAAAGTTCAATTTTGGTCTCATCTGACCAGAGCACCTTCTTCCACATGTTTGCTGTGTTCCCCACATGGCTTCTCACAAACTGCAAATGGGACTTCTTATGGCTTTCTTTCACAAATGTCTTTCTTCTTGTCACTCTTCCATAAAGGTCAGATTTGTGGAGAACACGACTAATAGTTGTCCTGTGGACAGATTCTCCCACCTGAGCTGTGGATCTCTGCAGCTCCTCCAGAGTTACCATGGACCTCTTGGCTGCTTCTCTGATGAATGTTCTCCTTGCCCGGCCGGTCAGTTTAGGTGGACGGCCATGTCTTGGTAGGTTTGCAGTTGTGCCATACTCTTTCCATTTTCAGATGATGGATTGAACAGAGCTCCGTGAGATGTTCAAAGTTCGGGATATTTTTTTATAACCTAACCCTGCTTTATACTTCTCCACAACTTTATCCCTGACCTGTCTGGTGTGTTCCTTGGCCTTCATGATGCTGTTTGTTCACTAAGATTCTCTAACAAACCTCTGAGGGCTTCACAGAACAGCTGTATTTATACTGAGATTCAATTACACACAAGTGGACTCTATTTACTAATTAGGTGACTTCTGAAGGCAATTGGTTCCACTAGATCTTAGTTAGGGGTTATGATGCCGCGTACACATGATCAGGATTTTGGTCGGAAAAAGATATGATGGCTTTTCCAACGGAATTCCGCTCAAGCTTGCCTTGCATACACACGGTCACACAAAAGTTCTCTGAACTTTCGATCGCCAAGAACGCGGTGATGCACAACACTACGACGAGCCGAGAAAATTAAGTTCAATGCTTCCAAGCATGCGTCGAATTGTTTCCGAGCATGCGCAATTTTTTTGCGTGTCTGAATTGCATACATACGATTGCTTTTTTTGGATAGGAACTTTTTCCGACCGAAAAATAGAGAACCTGCCCTCAGTCTTTTGCTGGCTGGAATTCCGCCAGCAAAAGTCCGATGGAGCGTACACACGGTCGCATTTTCCGACCAAAAGCTCTCATCGGTCTTTTGCTGGCGGCATTTCCAATCGTGTGTTCGGGGCATCAGAGTAAAGGGGGCTGAATACAAATGGACGCCACACTTTTCACATATTTATTTTGGTAAAAAATTTGGAAAACCATTTATCATTTTCCTTCCACTTCACAATTATGTGCCACTTTGTGTTGGTCTATCACATAAAATCCCCATAAAATACATTTACGTTTTTGGTTGTAACATGACAAAATGTGGAAAATCTCAAGGGGTATGAATACTTTTTCAAAGATACAGAGCTGCATTAATTTGCGTATCTTACATCTGACCGGCGTTCAGCTTTCACATTAAGCAAATCTTTCATGTTAACATAACAAGAGGAAAAAAAAAAAAAAGAAGCATGAAAGACGCCGGCTTTCCTTTGAATGATGACTGTTTTATATCATGGCCTCGGGGGATGGGATTGTGCCTTTATAAAAGGGTTTATTTCCCCCAGGTCCGGCGTAATGCGATTCCACCTCCAAACGTCAGTTCTGAAGACGGCGCAGTTATTGAGGGCCAGTCAGAGCCCATTCTATAATTAGCGTTAAAGAGCGTCTACGAGAGATTTCCTGATATTGGATTACCTGCGTCTTCTCTGCCTACAATCAGGAGGTGTAATTGGGTTAGCGAGGCCGGAAGAAGCTCTGCCTGCTAGATGACAGTTGGGAAAGCCTAATAGATTCTCGATTTAATTTCACCATCCACTCCTTCATTGTGATTTGTGCTTCACGGGACACAATCATCATTAAATGTCAGGGAACGGCATTAGCATAATTTCTAAGACCTTCATTTGTATTATTCATGTTGGTTCAATATGTGCAGCCCGGATGCCGGAGTCGTCTGCTGATTACATTGTAATGTATGTGCATCTGTGACCCTAATAGACCCTTCCAGGAAAACATACATCATCTTCTATAGTAATATAATATAATAGAGCCTAATTTGTATAAAATAGGACCATCGGCAATGATTGTTTAACTTAAAGCTCAACTCTGCGCCCCCCCCCCCCAGTAGCCGGTCCTATTCATGTTGGCTCAATATGTGCAGCCTGTATGCTGGAGACGTGTGCTGATTACATTGGAATGAATTTGTATATGTATCCCTTGGACCCTTCCAGTAAAACATACAATATTTTTTTATAATCAATATAATAGTGCTTAATTGGCATTTAATATCGCCGTCAGCAATAATTTTATAACATAAAGCGTTTGTTCAGGGAGAGGTCTGTTGTTGTGTGGCTACTGGAGGGTCTATTAATGTTGGCTACTCTGTGATCTATTGTTGCTTGTGGACAAATGCTCTTGAGGGTGTATTTTTCTTGGGGGGGGGGGGGGGTATTTTGTGGTAATGGGGGATTATTTTTGCTTGGGTGGATATATTTTTGCTGGGGGGGGGGTATTTTGTTACTAATGGTCTATTGTTGCTGGGTGGTTTATTGTTACTAGTGGGGTCTATTATTGCTGGTGGAAACTATTGTTGCTGGTGGGAACTATTGTTGCTTGTGGGATCAATTGTTTCTGGTGGGATCTATTATTGCTGGTGGGAACTATTGTTGCTGGTGGGAACTATTGTTGCTGGTGGGATCTATTGTTTCTGGTGGGATCTATTATTGCTGGTGGGAACTATTGTTGCTGGTGAGAACTATTGTTGCTGGTGGGATCTATTGTTTCTGGTGGGATCTATTATTGCTGGTGGGAACTATTGTTGCTGGAGGGAACTATTGTTGCTGGTGGGATCTATTGTTTCTGGTGGGATCTATTATTGCTGGTGGGAACTATTGTTGCTGGAGGGAACTATTGTTGCTGGTGGGATCTATTGTTTCTGGTGGGATCTATTATTGCTGGTAGTAACTGTTGTTGCTGGTGGGAACTATTTTTGCTGGTGGGAACTATTGTTGCTGGTGGGATCTATTGTTTTTGGTGGGATCTATTATTGCTGATGGGAACTGTTGTTGCTGGTGGGAACTATTGTTGCTGGTGGGAACTATTGTTGCTGGTGGGATCTATTATTGCTGGTGGGATCTATTATTGCTGGTGGGGTCTATTGTTGCTGGTGGGAACTGTTGTTGCTGGTGCGATCAATTGTTGCTGGTGGGATCTATTATTGCTGGTGGGGAACTATTGTTGCTGGTGAGATCTATTATTGCTGGTGGGATCTATTATTGCTGGTGGGATCTATTGTTGCTTGTGGGATCTATTGTTTCTGGTGGGATCTATTATTGCTGGTGGGAACTATTGTTGCTGGTGGGATCTATGCTTGCTGGGGGTATTATGTTGTGGGGGTAGGAGTTGTTGCTTGGGGGGTGCTATTTGTTGCTGGCTACAGGATATCTATTTTACTGCTTTTTTTGTTTTTGTTTTTTGCTTTTTTTTTAACTGATTCTATACAATTTACTTCAGCAACACAAAATGACACTTGATTCCGTATTCTCTAAAGGGGGCAATACTGAGAGGTGGATAGGGGGGTGGAACCAAGAAACGGGGGTATTTTGTTGCAAGGGGAGTCTATTTTTGCTTGGGTGGATCTATTTTACTGCTTTTCTTGTTATCTTTAACAGATTCAATACAAATTAGTTAGCACCACAAAATGATGCTTGATTCTGTATTCTCTTTTTTTTTTTTTTATAAATCATTTTATTCAATTTCTTAATTACAAACAAAACACACAAAAAAAACACAACAAAACATCATACACATTGAACCAAAGATTTAATAGTACCATTTCCAAAATCTAATATAAGAGTTATTAATCTAACAGGGAAGGAAAAAGGAAGAAGAAAAATAAAAAAGGGGCAATACTGGGATTTGTCAATATGGTATTGGCTCAATTGAGAGTTTTTTTAAGGTAGGGGTGGGTACCATCACCCATATATTATAGAAGAAGGAGCCTGGGGTCACCTCAGAAGTGCCGCTGGCAGGAAAGAGAAGAGTTTGGACTATCTCTGTACTTCAAGGACATAGACAAAGATGTATATTAAAAAAAATAATAAGAAGGAGAATATAGAAGTTAAAAACATTGGGGAGAGAACCACATTGACAATGCTTGTTAAATACAGTCAATAGTTACAGCCATATATGCTGCTTGAACATTGTAGAGGAGATGGAAATGACCCCCCCCCCCCCCCCAGTGTTGAATTGGGGTATCAGATATGATGCATCTTGGCGACTATCCTTTACTAGTTTCGAGGCAAAGGCTGCTTCTTCAGAAGGAGCCAGTCATAAGCATCTATTGAAATAAATCATGATCGTAATTTCATATTCAAACAATTGTTAATAAAATGAAAATATATTTCAAAGTAAAAAAAGGATATTTTCTTTTGCATCAAGCAGAACTGGTATGGGTTCTGAGGGGAGACATGCACTGCTTACCCTAGGAAGCTGGGGCAGTACAGACAGAGGCACCTGAAGGCGTATTCCCCCCCCACGGCGGACACGGGAAGCACTGGGGACCACTGAATTCTAGATTTGCAAAATTTTTAGGTAGTATGGTATATCATTTATCAAATTTTAGAGAATATACAGTTCTAGAAGGGATGAATAGAAGAAAGAGGGAAAGGAAAGACAGAATAAGTGAAACCTATAGAATAAATTGCTAAATAGCATAGAGAAGAGGGAGAGAAGGGGGGGGAGAAGAAAGGGGGGGGATAGTGAGTAAAAAAAAAGGGGGGGGGGGAGAGAAAAAAGACAAGGAAAGATATAAGAGAGAATAGGTTGAAAGGATTGATATATTTAATAATAACCGACCTAATGTGTCAGGATATCCAATATATCGCCCCGGGGAGCGATGCATAAAACTTGATGCAGTTTCAACTGGTTGTTGTCAGCAAGATGTTGCCGGACAGTTGTTAACTGGAGAGTATTTGGAAAAGAGCCTTCTCATGAGGAATATACTGTATCAGCAGGATCGTAGGTCCCCGATGGACGCTATGTCCGTCCTTTTCTCTTTCATTGTCTGAAATATCTAATTACCTGAGAGCTGTCCCGATCCTGATAATAGAAGGAGGATACCGGCATGGATTCCCACGATTTGTGATTAACATACACGCTATAGATCAAGTTTTGATCCGGTAAAAGTCTTATTATGAGGAGGTTCTCTTGCACACCCCCCTCTTTATTTGAGCATGTGTGATGTGGAATCCGTTGGGGTGACAGCAACTATCTTTAAGGATCTTGCTCCATAGGATTTGGGTTTTGAAGGACTTGGCGCTTTTCTGTATAATCATTGTTTTATATGAGTACACGGACTTGATTGAATGTATATGCTGTTTAGATTGTTCATGGTTTATGATCAATTACTTTTATAAGCGCTGTCGAAGTCTATCAGACTCTTTTTATTAATATTTATCAGAATAGGAGAGAAAGTATAGGACGCCGGCAGATGACGTCGCTGGATCCGACTCTCCTCACTGCGCATGCGCGAAGATCCCGCGTGCGCAGTGACCAAATATGGGATGCGGCCAGCGGCCATCATCTTGATGGGAGTGGGTTGTCGCTCACCGAGGAGCGTCTCCTCTCCCTGGAGAGGCACATGCCCACCACTGGGGGAGCTATACCACAGGCTGCCTGACGCCGCAGACAATCTGGAAGCAATGCATAATATTTTTAGTTATAGAGCAGTTTGTGACTGTGAATAACAGAATAATAGAAGATTACCAGGTAATACCGCAAGGTGGGTAGGGGGTGGAACCAAGAAACAGTGCTCAGAGGTAGATAGGGGGTGGAACCAAGAAACAGTGCTCAGAGGTGGATAGGGGGTAGAACCAAGAAACAGTGCTCAGAGGTGGATAGGGGGTGGAACCAAGAAACAGGGCTCAGAGGTGGATAGGGGGTAGAACCAAGAAACAGTGCTCAGAGGTGGATAGGGCGTGGAACCAAGAAACAGTGCTCAGAGGTGGATAGGGCGTGGAACCAAGAAACAGCGCTCAGAGGTGGATAGGGGGTGGAACGAAGAAACAACGCTCAGAGGTGGATAGGGGGTAGAACCAAGAAACAGGGCTCAGAGGTGGATAGGGGGTAGAACCAAGAAACAGTGCTCAGAGGTGGATAGGGGGTAGAACCAAGAAACAGTGCTCAGAGGTGGATAGGGGGTGGAACCAAGAAACAGTGCTCAGAGGTGGATAGGGGGTGGAACCAAGAAACAGTGCTCAGAGGTGGATAGGGGGTAGAACCAAGAAACAGTGCTCAGAGGTGGATAGGGGGTAGAACCAAGAAACAGTGCTCAGAGGTGGATAGGGGGTGGAACCAAGAAACAGGGCTCAGAGGTGGATAGGGGGTAGAACCAAGAAACAGTGCTCAGAGGTGGATAGGGGGTAGAACCAAGAAACAGGCCTCAGAGGTGGATAGGGGGTAGAACCAAGAAACAGGCCTCAGAGGTGGATAGGGGGTAGAACCAAGAAACAGTGCTCAGAGGTGGATAGGGGGTAGAACCAAGAAACAGTGCTCAGAGGTGGATAGGGGGTGGAACCAAGAAACAGTGCTCAGAGGTGGATAGGGGGTGGAACCAAGAAACAGTGCTCAGAGGTGGATAGGGGGTAGAACCAAGAAACAGTGCTCAGAGGTGGATAGGGGGTGGAACCAAGAAACAGTGCTCAGAGGTGGATAGGGGGTGGAACCAAGAAACAGTGCTCAGAGGTGGATAGGGGGTGGAACCAAGAAACAGGGCTCAGAGGTGGATAGGGGGTAGAACCAAGAAACAGCACTCAGAGGTGGATAGGGGGTAGAACCAAGAAACAGGGCTCAGAGGTGGATAGGGGTAGAACCAAGAAACAGTGCTCAGAGGTGGATAGGGGGTGGAACCAAGAAACAGGGCTCAGAGGTGGATAGGGGGTGGAACCAAGAAACAGGGCTCAGAGGTGGATAGGGGGTAGAACCAAGAAACAGGGCTCAGAGGTGGATAGGGGGTGGAACCAAGAAACAGTGCTCAGAGGTGGATAGGGGGTGGAACCAAGAAACAGTGCTCAGAGGTGGATAGGGGGTGGAACCAAGAAACAGTGCTCAGAGGTGGATAGGGGGTGGAACCAAGAAACAGTGCTCAGAGGTGGATAGGGCGTGGAACCAAGAAACAGTGCTCAGAGGTGGATAGGGGGTGGAACCAAGAAACAGGGCTCAGAGGTGGATAGGGGGTGGAACCAAGAAACAGGGCTCAGAGGTGGATAGGGGGTAGAACCAAGAAACAGGGCTCAGAGGTGGATAGGGGGTGGAACCAAGAAACAGGGCTCAGAGGTGGATAGGGGGTAGAACCAAGAAACAGTGCTCAGAGGTGGATAGGGGGTAGAACCAAGAAACAGGGCTCAGAGGTGGATAGGGGGTGGAACCAAGAAACAGGCCTCAGAGGTGGATAGGGGGTAGAACCAAGAAACAGTGCTCAGAGGTGGATAGGGGGTGGAACCAAGAAACAGTGCTCAGAGGTGGATAGGGGGTAGAACCAAGAAACAGTGCTCAGAGGTGGATAGGGGGTAGAACCAAGAAACAGTGCTCAGAGGTGGATAGGGGGTGGAACCAAGAAACAGGGCTCAGAGGTGGATAGGGGGTAGAACCAAGAAACAGGGCTCAGAGGTGGATAGGGGGTGGAACCAAGAAACAGGGCTCAGAGGTGGATAGGGGGTAGAACCAAGAAACAGCGCTCAGAGGTGGATAGGGGGTAGAACCAAGAAACAGTGCTCAGAGGTGGATAGGGGGTGGAACCAAGAAACAGGGCTCAGAGGTGGATAGGGGGTAGAACCAAGAAACAGGGCTCAGAGGTGGATAGTGCTCAGAGGTGGATAGGGGGTGGAACCAAGAAACAGTGCTCAGAGGTGGATAGGGCGTGGAACCAAGAAACAGTGCTCAGAGGTGGATAGGGCGTGGAACCAAGAAACAGGGCTCAGAGGTGGATAGGGGGTGGAGACAAGGGGTGACTCAGAATTAGGGAGTACCTGCACCTATTTCCTGAGAAAAAAACCCTGGGTATTTGTATCTGTAACCCTTAGACCCATCCAGCAAAACATACATTCTTTTTTTATAATAATATTATAGTGCTTAATTGGTATTTAATATCGCCATTGGCAATGGTTTTATACTTTAAAGCCCAAATCCTCACCACCCCTCGACAGCCACCAACCGGTCCTATTCATGTGCAGCCTGTATGCTGGAGTCTTGTGCTAGTTACATTATTTTTTATATTAATATAATAGTGATTAATTTGTAACTAATATCACCATGGGCAGTAACTTTATAACTTAAAGCTCAACTCCGAGCTTCCCCACCAGCCAGTCTTATTTATGTTGGTTCAATATATGCAGCCTGTATTCTGGAGACGTGTGCTGCTTACATTGTAATGTATTTGTATATGTATCCCTTGGAACCTTCCACTAAAACATACATTGTTTTTTATAATAATATAATAGTGCTTAATTGATATTTAATATCACCATTGTCAATGATTTTATACCTTAAAGCTCAACTCCTCACCACCCTTCACCAACCACCAACCGCCCCTATTCAGCCTGTATACTGGAGTCATGTGCTGATTACTTTGTAATATATGCACCTCTGTAACCCTAATAGACCCTTCCAGTAAAATATATATTATTTTTTCTTGTGTAGTGCTCACCACCCGAAGGGGCCACTGAGAGCATAACTAGGTCTCCCATATTGTACAGAGGTGGCCAGATGCAAGCACAGTTCCACGCACACCGATGATTCAGGCTCAGTCTAGGGGATGTCTTTTTAGAATTTATTGTTAATTAACTTAAACAGGAGGGGGGTCCAGGGAACGGGATATGCCAAATGATAACAAAAATAACAGGGGGACAGCTTCTCACTAATCTTCTCTATGCAGCCTTTTCTGGAGGTAACAGATGCCCAGTATATTCCATATAGCACCTTCTGTTTCCTCCTAGAACTTGCAGACCCAAGAGTCCACAGAAAGGTCTTTGTCCCAGGAGCTGTCTGCCACCCAGCATCCACAGGTGATTCCTCATGGAGAGAGATAAAAGATCCTTCTCCAGACCAGCATTCCAGGATGATCACATAATCCTTTAGCAATCTTCTCCAGACCCTCAGCCTTCTGCTGAGGCCCAGACAGGGCCGGACTGGGAATAAAAACCAGCCCTGGAAATAATTTCATACCAGCCCCATAGCATTTTTATACCAGCCCAACTGCATAACGTCGTTATTTTTTTGTTCACAAAAGGGAAAACCATGCATTTTAAAGCACATTTGAAGAGTGTATTATATATAGATAAGAGAGACATGAAATTTACAAACAGCAGCAATTTTTTATTTTTTTACTGGCAAAGTCATGGCATTTACTGGCACATTTTTTACTGATACTGCAAAAAAAAGGTGCCATAAATGGCAGGTTTCAGTGCAAATATCAATATTTAAGCTATAAACTGCTATTAGCAATGTGTTAAGTTAAACAAAAGTCAAACACCATATTTATCCTCTTACATGAAGGTCAGAATAATATAACCCAGCACAGAGTTCCCCCCATACATCAGGAGGATTCCCCTTTACAGTGCAAGGGAACTCTGACATAAAGGGGAACATTGCAGATCATGATCTAAGCAGGAACTCTGATATAAAAGGGGGGCACTGGTGACCAGAGACCCCACTTATATCAGAGTCCACTGCATTCCCCTTTACATCAGAGTTCTCACTTACATCAGGGTCTGCAGCATTGCCCTTTACATCAGAGTTCTCACTTACATCAGGGTCTGCAGAATTGCCCTTTACATCAGAGTTCTCACTTACATCAGGGTCTGCAGAATTGCCCTTTACATCAGAGTTCCCCCTTGCACTGTAAGGTGGAATCCTGCAGACTATGATGTAAAGGGGAACTCTGGGAATGTGGGGAGGACTCTGGTGACCAGAGACCACCTTCTGCAGAAAGAAAACACTAAGGTACGGGGGTTTACTGATATAGGGGGAAACCTATATATCAGTGCCCCCTTACAATATTGTATTGATCCCCCCCCTCTCAGGTAGGCCTGGCGGCGCTGTCACTGACCTCCTCTCAGGTGCACCGTACAGGGCTCAGTCAGTCGGCTCCAGCTCGGTGGCTCTGGTTTTATCCCATAGTTTCCTCTCCATAGTCCATACATGTATGACTTCTCCCATGACCCCCATCCCTGAGGCACTCCCACTGTTGACTCCGCTCCAGACTGCAGACGTGATATAAGACAGGAGATGGTCAGAGGCTGCACATGGTACAGGAGAGGTCAGAGGCTGCGCATGGTACAGGAGAGGTCAGAGGCTGCGCATGGTACAGGAGAGGTCAGAGGCTGCGCATGGTACAGGAGAGGTCAGAGGCTGCGCATGGTACAGGAGAGGTCAGAGGCTGCGCATGGTACAGGAGAGGTCAGAGGCTGCGCATGGTACAGGAGAGGTCAGAGGCTGCGCATGGTACAGGAGAGGTCAGATGCTGCGCATGGTACAGGAGAGGTCAGAGGCTGCGGATGGTACAGGAGAGGTCAGAGGCTGCGGATGGTACAGGAGAGGTCAGAGGCTGCGGATGGTACAGGAGAGGTCAGAGGCTGCGGATGGTACATGGGAGGTCAGAGGCTGCGGATGGTACAGGAGAGGTCAGAGGCTGCGGATGGTACAGGAGAGGTCAGAGGCTGCGGATGGTACAGGAGAGGTCAGAGGCTGCGGATGGTACAGGAGAGGTCAGAGGCTGCGGATGGTACAGGAGAGGTCAGAGGCTGCGGATGGTACAGGAGAGGTCAGAGGCTGCGGATGGTACATGGGAGGTCAGAGGCTGCGGATGATGCAGGGGAGGTCAGAGGCTGCGGATGATGCAGGGGTGGTCAGAGGCTGCGGAGGGGACCACAGAAGAGGTCAGAGGCTGAGGAGGGGACGACAGGAGGTCAGAGGCTGAGGAGGGGATGACAGGAGGTCAGAGGCTGAGGAGGGGACGACAGGAGGTCAGAGGCTGAGGAGGGGACGACAGGAGGTCAGAGGCTGAGGAGGGGACGACAGGAGGTCAGAGGCTGAGGAGGGGACAGGTGGTCAGAGGCTGCAGGGGGGACAGGAGGTCAGAGGCTGCAGGGGGGACAGGAGGTCAGAGGCTGCAGGGGGGACAGGAGGTCAGAGGCTGCAGGGGGGACAGGAGGTCAGAGGCTGCAGGGGGGGACGACAGGAGGTCAGAGGGAGGCTGCAGGGGGGGACGACAGGAGGTCAGAGGCTGAGGAGGGGACAACAGGAGGTCAGAGGCTGAGGAGGGGACGACAGGAGGTCAGAGGCTGAGGAGGGGACGACAGGAGGTCAGAGGCTGAGGAGGGGACGAGAAGAGGTCAGAAGCTGAGGAGGGGACGACAGGAGGTCAGAGGCTGCAGGGGGGTGCGAACAGGAGGTCAGAGGCTGCAGGGGGGACAGGTGGTCAGAGGCTGCAGGGGGGACAGGAGGTCAGAGGCTGCAGGGGGGTGCGAACAGGAGGTCAGAGGCTGCAGGGGGGACAGGTGGTCAGAGGCTGCAGGGGGGACAGGAGGTCAGAGGCTGCAGGGGGGACAGGAGGTCAGAGGCTGCAGGGGGGACAGGAGGTCAGAGACTGCGGATGATGCAGGGGAGGTCAGAGGCTGCGGAGGGGACCACAGGAGAGGTCAGAGGCTGAGGAGGGGACGAGAAGAGGTCAGAGGCTGAGGAGGGGACGAGAAGAGGTCAGAGGCTGAGGAGGGGACGAGAAGAGGTCAGAGGCTGAGGAGGGGGCGAGAAGAGGTCAGAGGCTGAGGAGGGGACGAAAAGAGGTCAGAGGCTGCAGGGGGGGACAGGTGGTCAGAGGCTGCAGGGGGGGGCAGGAGGTCAGAGGCTGCAGGGGGGGGGCAGGAGGTCAGAGGCTGCAGGGGGGAGACAGGAGGTCAGAGGCTGCAGGGGGGAGACAGGAGGTCAGAGGCTGCAGGGGGGGGCAGGAGGTCAGAGGCTGCAGGGGGGGACAGGAGGTCAGAGGCTGCGGGGGGGGGACAGGAGGTCAGAGGCTGCGGGGGGGGACAGGAGGTCAGAGGCTGCAGGGGGGAGACAGGAGGTCAGAGGCTGCAGGGGGGGACAGGTGGTCAGAGGCTGCAGGGGGGGGGCAGGAGGTCAGAGGCTTGCGGGGGGGGGACAGGAGGTCAGAGGCTGGGGGGGACAATGAGGTCAGAGGCTGCAGGGGGGGACAGGAGGTCAGAGGCTGGGGGGGACAATGAGGTCAGAGGCTGCAGGGGGGGACAATGAGGTCAGAGGCTGCAGGGGGGGACAGGAGGTCAGAGGCTGGGGGGGACAATGAGGTCAGAGGCTGCAGGGGGGGACAGGAGGTCAGAGGCTGGGGGGGACAATGAGGTCAGAGGCTGCAGGGGGGGACAGGAGGTCAGAGGCTGCAGGGGGGGGGACAGGTGGTCAGAGGCTGCAGGGGGGGGGACAGGTGGTCAGAGGCTGCAGGGGGGGGGACAGGTGATCAGAGGCTGCAGGGGGGGGGGACAGGTGATCAGAGGCTGCAGGGGGGGACAGGTGATCAGAGGCTGCAGGGGGGGGACAGGTGATCTGAGGCTGCAGGGGGGGGGCGGGCAGGAGGTCAGAGGCTGTGGGGGGGTGGGCAGGAGGTCAGAGGCTGTGGGGGGACGCAGGAAGAGGCACAGGCCACCAGACGCCAGACACTGAGCGCTGCAACCGCTTTACCTTTAAAAATGGCGCCTCTCGGCGCCATCGTGTCACTGCGCATGCGCCCGCACTTCCGAAAATTGCCGAGCGTGTACGGGTTTTCCCGAGCATGGCCAACCTCGGAACAGCGCTGGCGCCTGCGCAGTTGCACGTCGGCCCGGCCCCCGCAGCCATTTTTCTTTCAGGCGCCGCTGCCCTCACAGCGGCCGGCGGCCGCAGGGGTAGCCAGACCACCGGCCCACCGGGGGATTTCCCGGTATCCCGGTTGGCCAGTCCGGCCCTGGGCCCAGATTGCAATTTCTTGCCTCACTATCTATCTCCAAAGGGTAGCAGTCCCAGAAAAGACTGAAACCCTTCCTGGAGGGGAAAGAACACTCCGGAAAGGCCTCTCAAACATTTATCATCTCCCCAGACACCTTCTGGTTGCCTCCTTCCAGGGATTGGCTGGAGCATGATAAATATTCATGCTGGTCATTTGACTCTCTCTCTGCCCTCTACTCTGGAAGCTTCTCCCAGAAGCAGGTGAGAAAAATCAAACACCCAGCTAGGAAACCCTGATCGGTTAAAAACAATAGATCACTGCTCCACTGAAGCCAAAAACTAAATTTAGCCTAGCAGCCTAATTAGAAGAGGGAGCTACATCTGGAACGAGTGGACTTTACCGAGCAAAAATACACACACTGTTTCTTTATAAAAATGCAATTTGAAAATATACTAGTGTATAGTCAGCTTATTGTTGTGGGTATCTCAACCTTCCTAGGGAAGGGTGGTAGAGATCCCTTGGAGGTTCACATGGGAAAAACAAGAGGGGGTTGCGGGGAATGGGGGACATTATAGAAAGCTGGGAATACAGGGACTAGGGCAGGCACACAGGATGAAAGAAAGGGGAGGGAGCTAGTTTTATCCAACTAAATACTTGTAGATTGCTTTACAACAGGGTTGGATGCATTTATTTATTTTGTAAGTAACAGTAACATAAAGAATGTTGGGTGTTGTTGGAGATCATGAAGGAGTTTCCTTTTTTGAAAAGATTGGACCAATTTACACTTCTACGGTGCATTGGAGTGCACTGCCATGCAATGTACACTGGAGGGTAATGTAATCTGCTGGAGTACCATTCTCAATGAATGGCATTGCAATGTAACACTAATACAGCCAAGCGTTGACGCTCGGTGGGGTAAAGCATAGGTTGGAATGGCCCCCCTGATATTTCTGAATTCTTCTGGATCAGCTGTGGGCTTATGGATTTGTGGGCTTGGTAAACCCGAGGCTTCCAACCATTACTAACTATTTAAATGTTGAAATATTCTTTACCGTACAAGTCTTTAAAATATGAATAATTTTTAATATCCTCAAAAGTCAAAGCACAGTCCATTATCATTAAGAAGCAATCTCTCCTAAAATGAATGGTTTGATGGAGTTCCTTGCATGGATTTATCGCTAGAATTTTCTAAATATAAATCTCTAATGTTCTGACAAGTAATCCACAATGCAATTAGAGGCTCATTATGGCCATTCTGTAAAGATTGTGTGGTGTGTTAGAGCTTCAGAAATAAGCTCATAAATGGTCCAAAATAGTATGATATTATGTGGCTCCCTAGGCACAGTGGAGTGTCCCCATCCCCAACTGGCACATTGAAGAATAAAGCCTTTCTAAACACGCCAGGATTCTGTCCACCTGGCACATTGGAGGACAGTGCTACCCCCGACACAAAACAGTGGCCCCCACATGGCTCAATGGAGGACAGTGCTACCCCAGACACACAGCAGTGCCCCCCACATGGCTCAATGGAGAACAGTGCTACCCAGACACACAGCAGGGTCACCCACCTGGAACATTGGAGGACAGTGCATCCCCAGACATTCAGCATGATTCCTCACCCCACCCTAGGCCTCCTAGTTGCTACATTGGAGAATAAAGCCTCTCTAGACACACAGCAGTGACCTCTACCTGGCATATTGGAGGACTGTGTCTCTGAAACACACAGCAGTGGCCTCCTAGTTGCTAAATTGGAGGCAGGGCCCCACCAGACACATTGGGGGACTGTGTCTCACCAGACAAATGACAGGGCCCCCACTTAGCAATTTGAAAGACTGTGCTTTCTCAGACACACAGCAGGCCCCCCACCCAGCACATTCAAGGACTGTACTTTCCACGACACACAGCAGGGCCCCCAACCTGGCACATCAGCGGAACAGCAGGGCTTCCTTTTCAACACATTAGCAGACAGCGCCTTCCTGGAAACACAGCAGGTCCCCTCACCCTGCACATTGAAGAGCTGCTCTTGCCCAGACACTTAGTTAGGCCCCCAAAAAGAAGTTTGGAGGACTGTGGATACCCAGACATACTGTATACCAGGTCCCTCCACCTCCGATACATTACTCCCAACGCACACGTACCTGCACAAATGCCTGTATCTTAAATTGGGTGCTGAAATGACCAACGGCTGGAACCGACTGCAATCATGAGAAGGAAGTGTCACCAGCACACCAGGATCTCCAAAATTGGGTCCAAAATTTGAATCATATAGTATCAAAAAAATAAATAGAAGCAACGTTTCGGAGCCACGCAGGACCCCTTCATTGGGCATGGAGAGGCAGTTCCCTCCACCTGGCACACTGAAGGACAGTGCTTCTCCAGACACACAGTAGAGCCCCACCCAGCACATTGGAAGACAGCGCTTCCCTAGACACACAGCAAAAAGCCTACTTGGCACATTGGAGAACTGTTACTCCCCAGACACACTCCAAGTTTCCCTAACCGCCATATTGGAGGGCAGTGCTTCCCTACTCACAGAGCAGGTTCCCCAGCACATTGGAGGCATGTGCCTCCCCATATACACAGCAGGGCCCCCCACCCAGCACATTGGAGGCCTGTGCCTTCCCAGATACACAACAGGGGCCCCTCACCCAGCACACTGGAGGCCTGTGCCTCCCAGACACAAAGCAAGCTCCCCCACCCAGTGCATAGAAGGACTGTGCATCCACAGAAGCACAGCAGGGACCCCACTCAGCACATTGGCGGTCTGTTCCCCCCAGACACACAGCAGGGTCCTCCCACCCAGAACATTAGAGGTCTGTGCCTCCGCAGACACACAGCAGGATCCCCACCCAGCACATTGGAGACCAGTGCCTCCCCAGGCACACATCAGGGCCCCCCACCCACCACATTAGAGGTCTCTGCCTGCCCAGACACAAAGCAGGGTCTCCACCCACCACATTGGAGGCCAGTGCTTCCCCAGAAATACAGCAGGGACCCCACCCAGCACATTGGAGACCAGTGCCCCCCTAGGCACACATCAGGGCCCCCCACCCACCACATTAGAGGTCTCTGCCTGCCCAGACACAAAGCAGGGTCTCCACCCACCACATTGGAGGCCAGTGCTTCCCCAGAAATACAGCAGGGACCCCACCCAGCACATTGGAGACCAGTGCCCCCTAGGCACACATCAGGGCCCCCCACCCACCACATTAGAGGTCTCTGCCTGCCCAGACACAAAGCAGGGTCTCCACCCACCACATTGGAGGCCAGTGCTTCCCCAGAAATACAGCAGGGACCCCACCCAGCACAATGGAGGCCAGTGCCTCCCCAGACACACAGCAGGGTCTTCACCCAGCACATTGGAGGCCTGTGCCTCCCCAGACACACAGCAGGGACCCCACTCAGCACATTGGCGGTCTGTTCCCCACAGACACACAGCGGGGTCCCCACCGAGTACATTGGAGGACAGAGCCTCCCCAGACACAGCTTTGCTCCCCTCATGGGGGGCCAAGGTTGAACACTCTGCTTTCTTTACACACTATATAACAGGCTGCTATGTTCTAGGTAGTTGCTAATACTAGAAAATTCAGACCTGATCATCAGGATTTCACACGTTTACTGTACTCTTCGGCTGGTGTCCAGGTTAGTCCATATTAGTGATATTAAAGAAGATTTAATTTTGCTTTAATGTCCCATAAAAGAGAGGAAACAGATGAATCAGTCACCTGTCAGGATGATAAAAAGAACTTTAATTCTGGTCTTAAGGGCCTAAGCCAAAGGCATCTGCGTCAGGCCGATTGCATTAGCCTTTCATAACAAAATCAATTTAAGTTGGCAGGAAAAAGCCCATCGACCCTTCTTTGTAGAAGACATGGCTGGTGTCAGGAAATTCCCTTACATTCTGAAGATAAAGCGCACTCATTTAAGATTCACATAGGGGTAATAAACAAAGGAACAATTCTTAGGTCACAGTTAATGGCTGTGTACAATCATTCTATAGAAATCAATTATGTATTAGAAAGCTTGCTACAGAATAAAGCATTTCCTAGATAAGTAGTAAAATGTGACTACAGAATATCTGTAGGAGCCATAAAGTCACTGGTGGATGAAAAATACAGAGAGCAGCGGCCCTTTCAGTTCCAGCAGGACTCCACAGTGCTCAGAAGGGATCCTTCCACACCCAGCAGTTCCCTTCTGCACTCAGGAGGATCCTTTCTGTACCCCGCAGGGCCCTTTTCAATCCAACAGGACGTCATTCCCACATAGAAGGCCACTTTCACACAAACCAGGGACTTTTTCAGACCCAATCCATACCCAACAGAGCCCAATCCCCACCTAGCAGTGACCCTTCCATAAGGACCATTTCTGCACCCAATTGGGCCTTTACAAACCAAACTCAACAAGACCCTTAGGAACCCAGTAGGGGTCCATCCAAACCTAGAAAGACTCCATGCACACCCAGCAGAGCTTCATCTGCACCCAACAGGGACCTTTCCATATCCAAAGGGATCCTTTACACATCAATTAGGACCCTAGCATATTTAGAAAGACCCTTCCAACACCCAACAAGGCCACATCTGCACCCAGAAGAGACACTTTTACGCTCATCACTTGCCTTTCTATATCCATCTTTAAAACTCAGAAGGGCTCATTCTGTTCCCAGCAGTTCAATAAGGGGTCCTTTACCTTTTAAAAGAGCAGTCTGAAGGCACTAAAGTTGAATTTTGTTTTTCAGCCCTGCCTATCCATTGGAATTTGAGGGTTTGTGTTCACTTTTTAGCCAAACATGATTTTTATATAGCCAAACATGAAAAAGGAATAAGCGTTGTCAAAGGTCCAAAAGGGAAACTTTATTGGCTTTGGTTCAATCATATCTTAAAATTCTCTGTTTATTTCTCATTTTGTCAATTTGTATATGTTTTTTTTACAAAGAAATATTTAATACATGGTTCATCCATGGCACTGGAAACTGCTCAGTGCCCCTCACCCCTCTCTGCCAATGCCTTCTTTGCAATGTCCTCTGCTTAGTGTCCTCCACTTCTCACTGTCAATCCCTCCACTGGCTTCTGCTCTGTGTGCTTCACCCCTCCCAGACAATTCTTTCACTGGCTTCCACTCACCCAATGAATAAAATTCAAATGTTAACAACAACATACAAGACCATCCACAAACCGGAGCTACGTCACCAACCTCATTTTAAAATATGACCCAAACTGTTTTCTCTGCTGTTCCTAAGACCTTCTACACTCTAGCTCCCTCAACACCTCCTCCCATGCTCACCTCCGGGAATTCTCCAGAGCTTCTCACGTCCTCTGGAATTTCCTACCTCAACTTGTCTAGCTACCTCCTACTACTCCTTCTTTAGGTGGTCTATAAAAACTCAACTTTTCAGGGAAGCCTGTGCCACCTCTATTTAACAATTTAACTTTTACCTTGTCCATCAGCTTATCCCTCACACTTATTATGTATCACTTTCCTTTCCCTTTAAGATTGTAAGCTCTCTGATCCCTATTGGTGTGTGGGGAGAGGAGTTAGCAAGTCTTTTTACCTAGTCCTACTAGGCCCTTGGTTTATAAGTCACTCTTTTACTTCATTCCCAGAATGCAGTAAGACTTCTTGTCGGATCATATTTCTAGTCTACGAATCCTTGCTATTTGAAGCTATATTGTTGTAACCCTTTCTCTTTATTGTTTGCTCTGTCTCATGCAATGGTGTATCGTGTTATACTCTTGAAAACCAATAAAATTACCGTATTCAAAAGATTGTAAGATCTCATGAGTAGGGCCTTCCTAAACAGTGGCATAGCGTGGACAGGGACACAGGGGCCATTGCCAGGGCTCAAAATTCTTAGGGGTGACAAATCATACCTCCCAACCATCCTGATGAGTTCCAGAGCCCAATACAAGCCCGTAACAAGTTACTGCACTTGGCTTCACAAATTCAACTGACAGGGATGCACTAGCTCTGGACACACAGTGCCCCAGGTCCCTAGCTAGGGTTGCCACCTTTTCTTCAAGTCAAACCCAAATACTTTAGTGGCGCACAGCATTTTTTTTTCTATAGTATAAACTATACATCTACGGTGGAACCCCGGATTACAAGCATAATCCGTTCCAGGAGTATGCTCGTAATCCAAAGTACTCGCATATCAAAGCAAATTTTCCCATTGAAGTCAATGGAAACTAAAATAATTCAATACCGCATGCGGCCAGAGGCGGGGGGAAACGGCCAAAAAGGCCCAAGTACACATCGGCTGACCTCGGCAAACCTCAGAAAGACTTCCTACCCGAGATTTGCCGAGGTCAATTGTGCTGTCCTCAGTCCTTTCTGTGCATTTCTGAACGGCACCGATCGGCTACGTTTGACTCTGGCGCCCCCCCACCTCAGGCCAAATGCGGTACTGCACACCGCTTTGGCCTGAATTGTGCTCGTTTTGCGAGACAACACTCGCAAACCGAGTTACGATTTTTAAAAATACAGTGCTCGCATTGCGAAACGCTCGTTAACCGCGTTACTCGCAATCCGAGGTTCCACTGTATTTTGCAATTAAAAAACATTTATAAGCATATGAAGTTAATCACACGAGTCTCCCTTTTACATCAGAGTCCATGGAGTTCCCCTTTTACATCTGAATCCACAGATTTTCCCTTGTACATCTGAACTCACAGAGTTCCCCTGCACTGTAAAGGAGGGGGGGCTCTGATGTAAGGGAGAACTCTGGGGACTCTAACATAAGGGATGCTTTGGGGAACCCTAATTTAAGGGGCAACACTGAGAACTCTGATGTACGGAGAGGACTCTGATGTAAGGGGGAATACTGTGGCCTCTCGTGTAAAGGGGAACTCTGATGTAAAGGGTGCTCTGAGAACCCTGATTTACCTTAGTGTACTCACTCAGAGGCAGGAGAGAGAAGGGGGGGAGACTTCAATCAAAGACAGGGATGGATGGTGAGCTCACTCACCCATTGGCAGTCAGCACCTCTCATCCAGATGTATCTGAGGCTGCTGGACTTCAAATTTCCAGCCCCCACTTTAGTTTTCTGAGGCACAGTGTCGGGGATTGGAGGGTGGGCAGACACAGAGGGGTAAGGGCGGCAGTAAGAGGAGCAGATCAAGCCCTCTCTCCTGTTAATGCTTGCTTTGGGCAGTGTGAAAGAGAGTGTAACAGACACTCTCAGCTTACACAACTGCAGCCAGCAACCCTGCTGGGAAGCCATAGTCCGGTCTGAATAATGTGTCCGGCTTTCAGGTGGTCTGAAACCCGGACACATGATTCCAAAACCCGAACTGTCCGGGTGAATCCTGGACAGGTGGCAACCCTATTGCTACCGTTGTGATCCCCCCCCCCTCTTTTCAGCAGAATTTCTCCCTGCCACCTACCTTTAACAATAATACATGAAGGGGAAGTGATGAACTGGGGTGGTAAAAGGGTTTGTGCTGGGGGCAGTTTGGGAGGGGTGAGAATTTGTGGTAGAGAGGGGGGATCAGGAAAGAGCAGTTGTGCTAGAAGGGGGCAAAAGGTATTATGCTGGGAGGGGATATTTGTGATTTGGGGGAGGGGGGGTTGAAGGAAAGGGGAATCGTGTTAGAAGGGGGGAAATAATTTGTGCTGGGAGGGGGGATTTGTGCTAGAGTGGAGATTTGAGGAGATGATTTGTGCTGGGAGGGGGGACTTAGGGCTTTAGAAGGGGATGAGAATTTAGTTTAAGATACGATTTTCCTGATATCTATCTATCTATCTATCTATCTATCTATCTATCTATCTATCTATCTATCTATCTATCTATCTATCTATAGATCTATTCTGGTGGAAGTGACTCAGAGAATGCTAGCGGTCCACGGGTTAGGGGGCAAAATACTTGCCTTGACCCAGGCCCTGGCAACCCACGCTATGCCACTGCTCCACCTAACCCTCTTGTCTCTTTTGTAAAAAGCTGTGCAAACTCTTGGCACTATATAAATCCTTTGTAATATTAATATTAATAAGTAAAACATATGAGGACCTCCTATACTATAAAATTCCCCTTGGCCGTTGTTCTTGCACTTTTGATCTTGAATCCCGCAGAATCTAAATTATTAAGTGACATCTTTTTGGCACTTTGTGTCCAAAAATCAATGCTTTTTTTTTTTTTTTTTAGTAATTCCATACCAAGAAGCTGTTACTTGGACATCACTTGGGGAGGAAGAGTTGGAGATCACTGTCTGTTCTTCTGTTCTTCTGCCTCATATGCTCCAGCGAAGGCCGAGAAATCTCAAGTGACCTGGAGATCATAGGAAGGCCGGATGAACTGAAGGAGCATCTACAAGGGTGATCATATTCATGTAGCCAAGGCTTTGTACAGGAGGAACAAGGGAAACCTTTTCACATAATGATCACCTCTGTCGTTCTTCGCCTGCGGAGTTCACACATCAGGGTCAGAGTGCCCTTCCACAGAACGTTATTTGCTTCTGGCAGATGGTTTGTGTTGAGGCGATTCGGAAGAACAGTACAGCTCTTCTGGTGACTTAGTAAAAATGTATTTGAAGCTCTGTTAGTTTGGTTAGCAGTGGGCAAGACTATAATTTGGAGGACAAGTGCAGACTATAATTTGGAGGACAGGGTCAGACTATAATTTGGAGGACAGGGGCAGACTATAATTTGGAGGACAAGTGCAGACTATAATTTGGAGGACAGGGGCAGACTATAATTTGGAGGACAGGGTCAGACTATAATTTGGAGGACAGGGGCAGACTATAATTTGGAGGACAGGGGTCAGACTATAATTTGGAGGACAGGGACAGACTATAATTTGGAGGACAGGGGCAGACTATAATTTGGAGGACAGGGTCAGACTATAATTTGGAGGACAGGGGCAGACTATAATTTGGAGGACAGGGTCAGACTATAATTTGGAGGACAGGGGCAGACTATAATTTGGAGGACAGGGGCAGACTATAATTTGGAGGACAGGGACAGACTATAATTTGGAGGACAGGGGCAGACTATAATTTGGAGGACAAGTGCAGACTATAATTTGGAGGACAGGGGCAGACTATAATTTGGAGGACAAGGGTCAGACTATAATTTGGAGGACAGGGACAGACTATAATTTGGAGGACAGGGACAGACTATAATTTGGAGGACAGTGGCAGACTATAATTTGGAGGACAGGGGCAGACTATAATTTGGAGGACAGGGGCAGACTATAATTTGGAGGACAGGGGCAGACTATAATTTGGAGGACAGGGGCAGACTATAATTTGGAGGACAGGGGCAGACTATAATTTGGAGGACAGGGACAGACTATAATTTGGAGGACAGGGGCAGACTATAATTTGGAGGACAGGGGCAGACTATAATTTGGAGGACAGGGACAGACTATAATTTGGAGGACAGGGACAGACTATAATTTGGAGGACAGGGACAGACTATAATTTGGAGGACAGGGGCAGACTATAATTTGGAGGACAGGGTCAGACTATAATTTGGAGGACAGGGTCAGACTATAATTTGGAGGACAAGGGTCAGACTATAATTTGGAGGACAGGGGTCAGACTATAATTTGGAGGACAGGGTCAGACTATAATTTGGAGGACAGGGGCAGACTATAATTTGGAGGACAGGGGTCAGACTATAATTTGGAGGACAGGGGCAGACTATAATTTGGAGGACAGGGGCAGACTATAATTTGGAGGACAGGGACAGACTATAATTTGGAGGACAGGGGCAGACTATAATTTGGAGGACAAGTGCAGACTATAATTTGGAGGACAGGGGCAGACTATAATTTGGAGGACAAGGGTCAGACTATAATTTGGAGGACAGGGACAGACTATAATTTGGAGGACAGGGACAGACTATAATTTGGAGGACAGTGGCAGACTATAATTTGGAGGACAGGGGCAGACTATAATTTGGAGGACAGGGGCAGACTATAATTTGGAGGACAGGGGCAGACTATAATTTGGAGGACAGGGGCAGACTATAATTTGGAGGACAGGGGCAGACTATAATTTGGAGGACAGGGACAGACTATAATTTGGAGGACAGGGGCAGACTATAATTTGGAGGACAGGGGCAGACTATAATTTGGAGGACAGGGACAGACTATAATTTGGAGGACAGGGACAGACTATAATTTGGAGGACAGGGACAGACTATAATTTGGAGGACAGGGGCAGACTATAATTTGGAGGACAGGGTCAGACTATAATTTGGAGGACAGGGTCAGACTATAATTTGGAGGACAAGGGTCAGACTATAATTTGGAGGACAGGGGTCAGACTATAATTTGGAGGACAGGGGCAGACTATAATTTGGAGGACAGGGGCAGACTATAATTTGGAGGACAAGGGTCAGACTATAATTTGGAGGACAGGGACAGACTATAATTTGGAGGACAGGGGCAGACTATAATTTGGAGGACAGGGGCAGACTATAATTTGGAGGACAGGGACAGACTATAATTTGGAGGACAGGGACAGACTATAATTTGGAGGACAGGGGCAGACTATAATTTGGAGGACAGGGTCAGACTATAATTTGGAGGACAGGGGCAGACTATAATTTGGAGGACAAGGGTCAGACTATAATTTGGAGGACAGGGGCAGACTATAATTTGGAGGACAGGGGCAGACTATAATTTGGAGGACAGGGGCAGACTATAATTTGGAGGACAGGGGCAGACTATAATTTGGAGGACAGGGACAGACTATAATTTGGAGGACAGGGACAGACTATAATTTGGAGGACAGGGACAGACTATAATTTGGAGGACAGGGGCAGACTATAATTTGGAGGACAGGGGCAGACTATAATTTGGAGGACAGGGACAGACTATAATTTGGAGGACAGGGACAGACTATAATTTGGAGGACAGGGGCAGACTATAATTTGGAGGACAGGGTCAGACTATAATTTGGAGGACAAGGGTCAGACTATAATTTGGAGGACAGGGGTCAGACTATAATTTGGAGGACAGGGGCAGACTATAATTTGGAGGACAGGGGCAGACTATAATTTGGAGGACAGGGACAGACTATAATTTGGAGGACAAGGGTCAGACTATAATTTGGAGGACAGGGGTCAGACTATAATTTGGAGGACAGGGGCAGACTATAATTTGGAGGACAAGGGTCAGACTATAATTTGGAGGACAGGGACAGACTATAATTTGGAGGACAGGGGCAGACTATAATTTGGAGGACAGGGGCAGACTATAATTTGGAGGACAAGGGTCAGACTATAATTTGGAGGACAGGGGCAGACTATAATTTGGAGGACAGGGGCAGACTATAATTTGGAGGACAGGGGCAGACTATAATTTGGAGGACAGGGTCAGACTATAATTTGGAGGACAAGTGCAGACTATAATTTGGAGGACAGGGACAGACTATAATTTGGAGGACAAGTGCAGACTATAATTTGGAGGACAGGGACAGACTATAATTTGGAGGACAGGGGCAGACTATAATTTGGAGGACAGGGACAGACTATAATTTGGAGGACAGGGGTCAGACTATAATTTGGAGGACAGGGTCAGACTATAATTTGGAGGACAAGGGTCAGACTATAATTTGGAGGACAGGGGTCAGACTATAATTTGGAGGACAGGGGCAGACTATAATTTGGAGGACAGGGGCAGACTATAATTTGGAGGACAGGGGCAGACTATAATTTGGAGGACAAGGGTCAGACTATAATTTGGAGGACAGGGACAGACTATAATTTGGAGGACAGGGGCAGACTATAATTTGGAGGACAGGGGCAGACTATAATTTGGAGGACAGGGGCAGACTATAATTTGGAGGACAGGGACAGACTATAATTTGGAGGACAGGGGCAGACTATAATTTGGAGGACAGGGGCAGACTATAATTTGGAGGAAAGGGGCAGACTATAATTTGGAGGACAGGGGCAGACTATAATTTGGAGGACAGGGGCAGACTATAATTTGGAGGAAAGGGGCAGACTATAATTTGGAAGACAGGTACATAATAAGCTCTTTTGGATCTGAATCTCAATTACTGGGAAACTATATTTGGGTTGATTTTATAGGGTGTCTCTAACCAAATGTAGCTTTTGCAGCCAGGCTGAGGAATGCTGGAAGATAGTAGCCCACAGGTTCTTGGAGATGTCTACTGAGCAAAGAGTTTTTGTTCCTGTTTTCCGGTATCCTGTACACCCAACCCTCTCTCCCCAAGACAACCGAGCCAATAAAATTGCAAACTGAAGATTGAAGGATCTGGAGTCTATCTGTTACTGCCAGTGGGTCGTGAGTTGCTGGGTGCAGTTACAGGGTGGGTTATCTTTGGGAAACCTGGGAGAGATTGTTTAAATTTCCACATTTTGTACTCACCAGCTCTGTGCTGTGGTTTTACACAGAGCAGCCTGGATCCTCCTCTTCTTGGTTTCCCCCCCGCCAGCGCTCCTGGCTCCTCCCTCCTGCCGAGTGCCTCCCGCAGGCCGCAGCAAGCAGCTTGCTATGGGGGGCACCCGAGCCGCTGCACTGTGTCCATTCAGACATGGAGCTGTGGTTCGGCCCCGCCCCCTCTCTCTCCTCATTTGCTCACTGAGTTTGATTGACAGCAGCAGAAGCTTTAGAAGATAAAAAGTGCATTTTATATACATCTATATAGATCAGACCAAAATGAGGGACAAATAAGAAGGAAAGAGGGACTTCAAAATCAGGGACAGTTGGGAGCTATGGGAACAGCGATCTCTCTCTACTACCTGTTAGTCTACTCCCCACAGTTGGAAACACCTCCCTAGGACACACTTAACCCCTTGATCGCCCCCAGGGTCGGCGCTCCCCCTAGGCGAACTAGGCAGCCACCTAGGGCGCACTCCTGCTTAGGAGTCACAGCCATGGCATGCTGACTTCCTCATTAGCCTGGCCAGGGAACACGAGGCAGAGGCGCCGGACATGAGGTTGTTGGAGGAGGCGGGCACAGCTGGGGAGGCGGAGGAGGTGCTGGGCATGAGGTCAGCGCAGCGGAGGAGGCGGCAGGCACAAATGAGGAGTCAAAGACATAGCTGCAGTCCGGTGAGTCTGCTCTCTGATCCTGTCACCTGAGCGGCTCTAGGCAAGACTAACACAGCACACGCCCTCCCCCCTGCCCGGCGGGTGGGCGGAGGGGCGGTGGGTGAGTGTTAGTCTTGCCTAGGGAACGTAATAGGTAAGCACTGGATCTGATCGCCCCCTAGTGTTAAACCCTTCTCTGCCAGTGTATTTATACAGTTATCAGTGCATTTTTATAGCACTGATCACTGTATTGGTGTCACTGGTCACCAAAAAGTGTCACTTGGTGTCAGATTTGTCCGCCGCAATGTCGCAGTCCTGCTAAAATCGCAGATTGCCACCGTTACCAGTAAAAACAATTCAAAAATAAAAGTCCCTAAATCGATCCCCTATTTTGTAGACACAAAAACTTTTGCGTAAACCAATCTATGTACGCGCCTCTTATTGAGATGTATGTAGCAGAATACATATTGGTCTAAGCTGATGAATACATTTTTTTTTTTACTTTTTTTTTTTTTTGGGATATGTATTATAGCAAAAAGTATAAAATGTTTTTTTTTTTAATTTCAAAATTGTCAGTCTTTTTTTGTCTTTAACGCAAGAAAAAAAAATGCAGAGGTGATCAAATACCACCTAAGGGAAAGCTCAATTTGTGGGAAAAAAATACATAAATTTTGTTTGGGTACAACGTCGCACGACCGCGCAATTGTCAGTTAAAGCGACGCAGTGCCGAATCACACAAAAGGTCATTAAGGGGCTGAAGTGATTAACCACTTAAGGACCGAGCCTCTTTTTGAGATTAGTTGCTTACAAGTTAAAAACAGTTTTTTTTTGCTAGAAAATTACTTAGAACCCCCAAACAGTATACATTTTTTTTCTAAAACCCTAGAGAATAAAATGGCGGTCGTTGCAATACTTTCTTTCACACCGTATTTGCGCAGCGGTCTTACAAGCGCACTTTTTTTGAAAAATAAAATTTTTTGAATGAAAAAAATAAGACAACAGTAAAGTTAGCCTTTTTTTTTTTTTTTATATTGTGAAAGATAATGTTACACCGAGTAAGTTGATACCCAACACGTCACGCTTCAAAATTGCGCCACTCGTGGAATGGCAACAAACTTTTACCCTTAAAAATCTCCATAGGCGACGTTTAAAAAATTCTACAGGTTGCATGTTTTGAGTTACAGAGGAGGTCTAGGGCTACAATTATTGCTCTCGCTCTACCGATCGCGGCGATACCTCACATGTGTGGTTTGAACACCGTTTTCATATGCGGGCGCTACTCACTTATGCGTTCGCTTCTGCACGCGAGCTCGGCGGGACTGGGCACGTTTAAATTTTTTTTTTTTTCTTATTTATTTTACCTTTTATTTTTACACTGTTCTTTAAAAAAAATGATGTCACTTTTATTTCTATTACAAGAAATGTAAACATGACAGGGGCCTCCTAAATATGAGATGTGGGGTCAAAAAGACCTCAGATCTCATATTAACACTACAATGCAATAAAAAAAAAAAAAAATTGTCATTTAAAAAAAAAAAAAAAAGTCCTTTAAGAGCTATGGGCGGAAGTGACGTTTTGACGTCACTTCCGCCCTGCAATGGTATAGAGACGGGTGGGGGCCATCTTCTCCTCACTCGTTTCCATACCCAGGAAGGATAAAGATCCGATCGCCTCGGGCACCGGAGCATGGCATGAGGGGGGTGCCCTCTCCTGCCGCCGATAAAATTGATCTTGCAGCGAATCGACCACAGAGACCACTATTATGGGAAACCGGTCCGCCGGCCAAAGAAGAGGATACCGAGGTTATGGCAGCTATGAGCCATAACAATATTCCTCTTCAAAGTTAGGACGTATTATCGGCGCGTGGCGGTCCGTAAGTGGTTAATGTGTAGAATGCCTTAAGATAAAAAAAAAAAAAAAAAAATCTTCTGCCCTTAGAATCACTTTAAGTGATGAAAGTGCAAAAGGCAAAAAGCACAGAAGGTTATCAGATGACAAGTTTTCTGGATCAACAGGTATTTTTTGAAAGGATCAAACAGATATAACAAAACACTTTCAATGGCATATTCATCCAACCTAAAAAAAAAGAGATCAAATAATAAGCTCATTATTATGGTTTCAATACACTTTGAGGACGGAGTCTGTTTCTGTGTACTGGAAGTGTTGTAATATATCGTCTGAATCATCTATCCTTTTGTGGAAAGGACAATCTCTAAAACTATGTCTTGATGGGGGAAATGTTCTGAAGAATGTTTTATCTTTAATGTAAGACATGAATTTTTAAACACGTCTTCTAATAGTCCAGCGATATGAAATGGGTAATTAGGTCCCGCTATTCATATTAATACAGAACGTTTTCTTCAAAAGTACACCAGAACTTCCAATGACAACCCGTCTGAAATCTAAAAAAAAAAGTGCGGAGAGGGGGCCAGACTTTTCCAAAAACTTTCGTAGGAAGAAAGATATCAAAGTTTCCATGTTTGCCCCGCAGCATCTGAGATGTAGATTCCACAGTAAGGGCTTTTGAAGAGATCACAATGAATTATTGTAAGCGTGCTGTACCGCCTGGATCTGCTTCATCCACACATTTTTATGATGATACATCCAATGTGGCTTCAGCAACTTCAATACAAAATAATTCAAGCAGTTATGTAACGTCTACGTCTACCTGGAAAAGACTTTCTATTTCTGTACAGCTAAGCTTAGCCTGTGTCAGTCTGTTGCATTAATATATATATATATATATATATATATATATATATATATATATATATATATATATATATATATATATATATATATATATATATATATATATTTATTTATTTATTTATTATTATTATTATTATTATTATTATTATTATCATTAATATAAATATATATATATATTTGTATGTTGCATACCATATCATTATAAATTATTATTATTATTATTATTATTATTATTATTCAGGATTTAAGGTGCCTACAGTTTGCACAGCGCTTTTTAAAATGAAGGCAGACATTACAGTTACAATACAATTTGGTACAAAAGGACTCAGAGGGCCCCGCTCGTTAGAGCTTACAATGATGATATATGGATCTAATATCACTTACTGAAGATCAGTGGTGGCTGGTGCGCAAAAATTTGGGGGGCGGCAAACCAATGCCACTCCAACCCTCCCCCCCTCCCCGTGGGAGACGGACAGGAAGGCGGAAGGCCTCCTTACCTTACGGGATGACACTCCGATCTCCCTTGTCTGAGCCGGGGAGTGCTGGAAGCAGTGGCAGCTGGTGGGTCGGGCTTCCCCTCATGCTCCATGTCCCACGTTTCGGACTCTCCGCTGTCCCCGGCCTGCTCGGAGGGGTGAGGATCACTCAGGGGCCCTGGGATCTCCAAGATGGACCATGGATGAGCAGTTCCCTGCCTGTATCCAGGAGGCCGTTTCCCAGGCAGTGGAAGCTGGTGGGTTGGGCTTCCCATCATTCTCCATGTCCCATGCTTCTGACTCTGACTCGGACTCTCTGCTGTCCCCGACCAGCTCAGAGAGGTGAGGATCACTCAAGGGCCCTGGGATCTCCAAGATGGACCCGAACAGTGGGACCATGGATGAGAGGTTCCCCGCCTGTATCTGGGAGGCCATGTCCCAGGCAGTGGCGGCTGGTGGGTCGGGCTTCCCCTGCATCTCCTCCCTCCTCCTCCCTCTTGGTCAATAGGATCCCTTCACCTTTCGGGCCAATCGGGAAACGGGTTTCATGACACATTGCTCTGCAACCGGAGCCTGCCGTTTTTTGAAGCCTATTTAGAGCCTCTGGCTGTAATCATGTGCTTAAAAAAAAAAACACCCCCCTCATTGGAATCCATGGTCCGATGCCCTGCATGTGGATCAAGGGGCCGAACGCAGGGATGGGGGGGGGGGGGGGGGGGGGGGCGGCGCACATGTGCCCCTAATGGATGGGCCGCCACTGCTGAAGATAATACAAATAAAATTGCACACGTTTAAAAAATAATTTTAGGTCTTAAGACTTTAAGATTACACAATATATATGTATATATATATATATCTATATATATAGATATAGATATATATATATATCTATATATATATATCTATATAGATATAGATATATATATATAGATATATATATATATCTATATCTATATATATAGATATATATATATATATCTATATATATATATAGATATATATATAGATATATATATATATATCTATATATATATATAGATATATATATATATTTTCTAAAATCTATATTTTCTAAAATTACTTATATCACCCAAACATTATATATATATATATTTCCGCCACTTCTGAAAGTGATCCAGCGGCTAATGAGCCCTTGGACCGCTTTCATGAGAAAGCCAGTCGCCGGCTGAAAAAAAAAAAAAAATACAGGGGTTATGGCTGATAGCTTCAGAACCCCGGTAAACCACTTGCATATAAGTATTGCGGTCGGAAAGTGGCTAGAGAATAAAAAAGTGGTAGTTACATTTTTTTTTTTATGTTACACAATATTGCCGCAACATTTTATGAAAACCAAAATTTCAGTACAAAATACACAAAAGTTAAAGTATAACTTTATAGAGTAATAGAGTATAGAGTAATAGTAATAGAGAGTAATGCTGACACATAATCACACACATAGGTTGGACTTGATGGACGTGTGTCTTTTTTCAACCTCACCTACTATGTAACTATGTAACTATATGAACCCTCACCTTGTAAAACAACCCATTCAGTTTAAAATAGAAACAAAAGGCAAAACACGTGTGTATAGTTTAAAAGAGAAAAAAAAAACATTCAAAATACCTTTATTTTTCCTTTTTTATAAGTGATCACATTCCCTCTGTTCTCAGCTTCATAAGGAGCCCAGTGAGCTAGGGGAGGAGAAACAGCAGCACACTGGTCTTCTCAGTAAAGGGCTGTGCAGGTGAGCCTGTCAGCACAAGTCTGCCCATTGGAGGAGAGAGCAGGCACAGCTGAAAACTGACTACGCTGAGCAGTCATGCTTAGTGTGGTCAATTTTTTTTAAGAGGAAAGCAGAGGGACTGGCAGGAACACCAGGGAATTCACACAAAGGAAGCAATACAAAGAGCACAGGATACTCTCTCATACAAGTACATGGTGCAGCAGGCAGATATCAGGAATATAAAATGTTGGGTTTACATACTCTTTAATTTTATTGCACACACACAGACTATATTATATAATTTTTGATAAAATATAAAAGATGAGGTTGTGCCAAGTAAATAGATACCCAACATGTAAAGGCTTACATCTGAGGTTCAGACAGATCACACACTAGCACAGGAACAAGGGGGGATTTAAGATAATCCAGCAATTTGGCAGTGTCTGGGCTGGGCTTATATAGGGAAGTTTGAGGTCACTTCCTGTCCGCCTCCTGGGGATTTTCCCGCCTTTTTCCATCAGGTTGAGGTAATTTCCTGTGCACGTCCTGGGCATTTTCCTGCCCTTTTCCATCAAGTCTTCTGCGCAAGTGCGGGTTGGCGCCCTGAGGGGTCTTTGGCACATGCTCAGTTGGCATGGATTTCCTCTTGCGGCATGCATAGTTTTTTTTTATCCAAAAATAAGATTTATATTTAAAATTAAACACATAGTGTCCAAAGATCCACAGTCAAATCATTTATAGCAAATGTAAACATTTCCACGTACAATGAAAACAGTACCTTTTTTTTGTTCCAATAATTTTGACCATCACCAAATACCATAAAACCATGGTCAGTTTCCACAGTGCCCCCTGCCCAATTTTCTGTAGCAACTCGACCCACCTATCTTAATCTAGAGGTAGTTCAGAGTGTGTAGTGTATTTAGCCCATATTGAGTCTCAAGAGTCTATCCATGACTAGGTCATCCGGAGCGAGTCCCGGGGTCTCCAGCCATGGCTCCCATAGTTTTTCAAATTTATTAGAGCATCCCCTATGCTGGTATATAACTTTTTCCATTTGCAATGTGTTGCCTAGTGCAGTAATCCGTTCCTTAACCGAGGGGGGTGACTCAGACTTCCAATGTAGCATTTTCAATTTGTGAGCCACAAAAAGGGCCCTAGTGAGGGCTTCTCTGGTATGGGGTTCCCACTCCAGCTCATCTAGCAGATTCAAAATGCAGTGTCTAGGGTCCAAAGGGACTGACACCTGAAACACTGTGTTTAGAGTGTCTGTCACCTCACCCCCTTCCAATATACGTTCAATTTGGGGCAACGCCAGAGCATATGTATCAAATCCCCATGGTCCTTTTTACATCTGATACACATAGGTGTGGGTAGCAGTCCAATCTGTGAGGCGTGTAGTATACTCTCTGGAGTGTATATATAGTTGTGTCAACCTTTGTGTCACGTTTAAGGAACATATGGCAACTGATTGTAGGGCTTTCTCCCACTGATCCTTGTCTAGGGGTCCTACATCCGCTTCCCATTTTCTTTTAACTGTAAGGGGGTGTTTTGTGAGGTACTTACGGAGTAATGTAGCATAACTCTGGGAAATGAATCCTTTAGACGTCTCCGCTGTTTTAAGCTGAAAGAGAATGGGTGTAGAGTCCACATGCCACTCAGAGGCCTTCGATTGGGCTATGAAAGCATGTCTGAGTTCCATATAGTAAAAGTGCATTTGTATTGGTGGCCTTTACGTCTCCCTCAGAGTTTCAAAAGGCAGTATTTTCCCATTACTAATAATTTGCGTCAGGTAGAAAACACCACATCTCTTCCACCTTTCCGCATGTTGCAGTTTGGCTAGCTCGGGATAGGACTCATTTGCCCAAATGGGGCTAAACTCATTAATACCTGTCGCCCCCTGTAAATAACAGTTTTTTTTCCATATCTTCTGTATTAAGCTATATGTGGGGAAGCTTTTTTGAGGTTTTCCAAAAGCTAATGCCTCAAGAGCAGTTGGAATGGATTTTCCACCTACCGTATGGAGCATAATGTTTTCTGAGGCACTGGGGGTTCTGTCTACTGTGTCTCCCTCCGGGACCATGGTACCTATCAAGTGTTGCAGTTGTGATGGTAGATAATACAGCCAAGGGTTCCACAGTGCAAGGCCACCGTCGTCTTTAGGACGTTGCAGGTGTTCTAACTTTATCCTGGGGGGTCTTTTTTTCCAAATCAGCTCGCGAAATATAGTATTCACCATCCTAAAGGTCTTCAGTGGGACTACTACTGAGGAATTATGTAGCATGTATAGCAGTTGGGGCATGAGAATCATTTTAATTAGATTGACCTTGCCCGCAATTGACATACACATAGTATTCCAAGTTTTGACTCGTGAACAAAATCTGGACTCATGTTCGACTCGAACATCGGCTGTTCGCAAGTTCACCGAACAGTGAACAATTTGGGGTGTTCGCGGCAAATTCGAATGCCGCGGAACACCCTTTAAGGGAGACCCCACGCCGTTTTTTTTTAGAATTCTGGTGCGCGGTTCCCCTTAAAATCCATACCAGACCTGAAAGGTCTGGCATAGATTTTGAGGGGGACCCCCGGCCGTTTTTAAAACTTTTTTTTGCATTGATCCATGTCCCCTGGGGCAGGACCCAGGTCCCCAAACACTTTTTATGACAATAACTTGCATATAAGCCTTTAAAATTCCAGATTCCGATAAGCCCCCCGCCCGCAGACCTCCACAACCACCGGCCAGGGTTGTGGGGATGAGGCCCTTGTCCTCATCAACATGGGGACAAGGTGTTTTGGGGGGCTACCCCAAAGCACCCTCCCAATGTTGAGGTCATGTGGCCTGGTACGGTTCAGGATGGGGGGGGCGCAACCTGCCAGGTTACGTGCTCGGATAAGGGTCTGGTTTGGATTCTTAGGGGGACTCCACGCCTTTTTTTTTTTTTTAATTTTGGCGCGGGGTTCACTTTAAGCATTATTAAAATCACTGCTCCCGTTTTTAAAACTTTTTTTTGCATTGATCCATGTCCCCTGGGGCAGGACCCAGGTCCCCAAACACTTTTTATGACAATAACTTGCATATAAGCCTTTAAAATTAGCACTTTTGATGATTCATGTTCGTGTCCCATAGACTTTAATGGTGTTTGAACACATTTTTTGCCTGTTCGCATGTTCTGGTGCGAACCGAACAGGGGGGTGTTCGGCTCATCCCTATTGCTGTGGATTTGTTGAGCATAAATCCGGCCTGGTCAGGGTGTATGACTGAAGTAATTACCTTGTTTAGCCTGAGAGCTAGTACTTTTGCCAGTATTTTAATATCCGATTGTAGTAGCGAAATCGGCCTATACGAGGCCGGGTCCACTGGGTCTTTACCTGGTTTTAAGATTGGTGCATGCGTAGTTACAATAAGTCCAAGTCAAAACGCATAATCCACTGTAAAATTACAATATTTGGAAGAATGAGTTGCTTAGGTGTTGGGAAGACACCACAAGCTAGTGCACCGTCTGCTTGCCTTCTCGGGGAATTGGTTCGGGCATTGCCTGCCTTTCCACTGTGATAGGCCTACTGTGAATCTGATGGTTATTTAGAACAGAACAAATAGATTTACTGCTGTAACTTTCCCTAGCTGGCACTGACTTGACTCCAGATTTCAGTTTTGAGTTGCTCCTTCAAGTCAGAAGCCTTAGTGGAGCCACATCGTCCCCTCCCAGCCGCAGCAAGCCATAATTAGGACTTGTGGCGGTTCTTGAGTTTATTCCTGTCCCATAGTGCTGACAGGTAATTGCCCGAACTGTGAATCAGAAGGTAATCCGACAGGAAAAAGTGAGTCTACGACGCAACGCACGGAACATTATTCTCAGCTGAAGCCCTTCGGAAATGGAATTGGAATAAGAAGCTGATTTATATCCGCCTGACCGCTGCGGCGCCTCCAACAGCTTTGACTCAGCATCTTCTATTTATCATTTATTTCTCAGGATTCGGCCGAAGCGGGCGGCTGGGGCAGCAAAGTTCCTCCGATAAATCACAAGCGCTGATAATTAATCTATCATTTCTTAATCATCAGGTTTATATGGGACATAAAGCAAGAGTCTGCAGAAATAAAAAGTGACGGCGATTCCCCGCACGGCGGATTTATGGCGTAAACATACGCGGGATATGCGCCCTCGTACAATCTAATATTTGTGGCTGAGGGATGAAATTGCTGTTTTAACATTGAACGGTATAGAACAACAATAGAGTATAGGAAATGAAGGCTGTTCGGGGTTATCGCGCAGAGCGCTTACCGCGGGAGCTGGAAGACGGCGGAAAGAGAACTTTTATATCTGCTAAAATGACGATCTGGCCAATGTGAGGCTAATATCTGCTCCAACATGATGTATTATTTGGCCAAAAAAAAAGTGCGGTATTGGACCTTCTCGGAGGGCGCGTTCACACTTGTATCAGACCTTGCTGTCTCTCTGAAAAGGCTGGGAGGTGATATGTAGCCTCGTATCACCTGTTTGAACCCTCGACATAGCCTGCACCTCCACCATGTTGCAACAGTGTGCCCTATTCACATAGTTGGGTCACGTTTGGCGGCGGTACCGCGCATTGAATGTGAACAGGGGTATAATTTTTTTTTTGTTTTTTTATCGGCGAGTACAAGTACCGATACTTTCAGTTAAGTGCTCACTGATACCTAGTACCAATACTTTGCAGTGCCATTTGCGTCAATAAAAAATAAATGGGCACATATCACACTGCAAAGAATTGCATGCGATTTTCCCCCCACAGCTCCTGTGTGTTTAGAAAAGGGAAGCGCCATCTAGTGGGCAGTTTAATAAAAATGTTAGAACTCACGTTAAAGCGGAGTTTCACCCAAAAGTGGAACTTCCGCTTATCTGATTCCTCCCCCCCCTCCGGTGCCACATTTGGCACCTTACGGAGGGGTCGGGGGAGCGGGTACCTGTTTTTGACAGGTACCCTTTTCCCACTTCAGTCGTACCTTGTACGTTAGATTTCCAACCCCCCTCCTCCTCCCTCCCTCCCCTGATGCCGGGCCAGTAAGAGAGGGCAGCGGGCTTTGCGCATGCGCAGTACGGACATGGCAGCACCTGACAGCCGATGGAAACATCAGCTGGGGCGCCGACATCGCTGGACAGGTAAGTGTCCTAATATTAAAAATTAGCAGCTGCAGTATGTGTATTGGAGGGAGGGGGGGACTCCGCTTTTAGTACATATCTGCTCAAATGCAAAATTTGAACATATTTTAACTCACATGAAGCACACTTCCCAACTTTTTGAGATGGGAATGAGGGACACCTATCAGCGAAAGTATGCAGGCATAGGACACACCCCTTGCCACACCCCCTTAAAAGAGAATTGTACAAAAAAAAAACAAGATTGGTTAAACCCACAAGTGCTTCTTTTACCACTACTATTCCTTTATATTGGCTTTTGGCAGGGGCGTTGCTAGGGGGTGGCTTTTGGGGCTATAGCCCAGAATCTGGGGCCAATAGCCCCGAGTCTCTGCAGGGGTACCCAAAGGGGAGGGGAGGCTCTCTGGGGACCCTTATGTAAGTGGGGGCTTTCTGGGCACCCTGATGCAAGGGAGAAGCTCTCTGGGGACCATGTTTTTAAGGCAGAGGCTCTCTAAGGACCCAGATTTAAGGGGGAGGCTCTCTGGGGACCCTAATGTAAGGGGGGCTCTCTGGGAACCCTGATGTAAATGGGGGACCCTCTGGGTACCCTGATGAAAGGGGGAGGCTCTCTGAGGGCTCTGATGTAAGGGGGGCTCTCTGGGGACCCTGATGTAAGGGGGGACTCTCTGGGGACCCTGATGTAAGGGGGCTCTCTGGGGACCCTGATGTAAGTGGGGGGCTCTCTGGGGATATATATCCACACACACGTATATTACTGTATATACATGTGTATGCCCGCCCAAGCGTATGACTTTCTTTACTACGCTGCTATGGGCTCTAGCCCCAGATCTTTTGTAGACCTAGCAACGCCCCTGGCTTTTGGAATTTAAAAATGCAGCAATTTAGAAATCAGATGAAAGGTTTAGGGCTGGAAAACACTTTTTGATAGATAAAAAGTGCATTTTATACACATCTATATAGATCAGACCAAAATGAGGGACAAATGAGGAGGAATGAGGGACAGAGGGACATTGCTCCAAATCAGGGACAGTCCCTCGAAATCGGGCAAAGTTGGGAGCTGTGCATGAAGTAAATATCTACTCTCTGCAAAATCTGCATAGTGTCCCGGTCCCTCCGATGATAGAAAATCACAGCTGCTGGAGGTGCTCACTGGGCTGGAGGAGCAGTTCCGGGACCCCTGTGGGTATAGGGCAGAAGTAATGTCAGCTTGGGTATGGACCACCTATACATCTCCCCCAGACCTGTGAGCACCTCCAGCAGCTGTAATTTTGACCCGGACACTATGCAGATTTTGCAGAGAGCAGATATGTACTTCATGTGAGTTAAAAATGTTTTAAACCACTTAAGGACCGAACCTCTTTTTGAGATTTGTTGTTTACAGGTTAAAAACAGTTGTTTTTTTTCTAGAAAATTACTTAGAACCCCCAAACATTATATATATTTTTTTTCGAACACCCTAGAGAATAAAATGGCGGTCGTGGCAATACTTTCTGTCACACCGTATTTGCGTAGCGGTCTTGCGCACTTTTTTTTTTTAAAAAATACACTTTTTTGAATTAAAAAATAAGACGACAGTAAAGTTAGCACAATTTTTTTTTATATTGTGAAAGATGATGTTACGCTGAGTAAATTGATACCCAACATGTCACGCTTCAAAATTGAGCCCACTCGTGGAATGGCGACAAACTTTTACCCTTAAAAATCTCCATAGGCGACGTTTAAAAAATTCTACAGGTTGCACGTTTTACGTTACAGAGGAGGTCTAGAATTATTGCTCTCGCTCTACCGATCGCGGCGATACCTCACATGTGTGGTTTGAACACCCTTTTCATATGCGGGCACTACACACGTATGCGTTCACTTCTGCACGCAAGTTCGGCGGGACGGGGCGGGTTTAACCGCTTCCCGACCACCTTGCACAGATATACTGCGGCAGAAGGGCACGTACAGGCAGAATCATGAACCTGTATGTTGCCCTTTAAGAGGCGGTTTGCGGGCACGCGCCGGGAGCTCCATGACCACAATCGCGGGTCCCACGCACTCGATGTCGGCGGGGGTACCCGCGATCGTCTCACAGTGAGGAAGAATGGGGAGATGCCAATGTAAACAAGCATTTCCCCGTTATGCCTAATGACACTGTCACTGATCTCTGCTCCCTGTGATCGGGAGCGGTGATCAGTGATGTGTCACTCGTAGCCACGCCCCCTAACAGTTAGAATCGCCCCCTAGGACACACTTAACCCCTCCCTAGCCCCCTAGTGGTTAACCCCTTCACTGCCAGTGTCATTTTTACAGTAATCAGTGCAATTTTATAGCATTGATCGCTGTAAAAATGACAATGGTCCCAAAAATGTGTCAAAATTGTCCAATGTGTCCGCCATAATGTCTCAGTCCCGATAAAAATCTCAGATCGCCGCTATTACTAGTAAAAAAAAGAATATTAATAAATATGCCATAAAACTATCCCCTATTTTGTAGACGCTATAACTTTTGCGCAAACCAATCAATAAACGCTTATTGCGATTTTTTTTCACCAAAAATATATAGAATATGTATTGGCCTAAACTGAGGAAAAAAAAAAATTATATATTTTTTGGGGATATTTATTATAGCAAAAAGTAAAAAATAAATGCGTTTTTTTCAAAATTGTCAGGTTTTTTTGTTTATAGTGCAAAAAATAAAAACCGCAGAGGTGATCAAATACAACCAAAAGAAAGCTCTATTTGTGGGAAAAAAGGACGTCAATTTTGTTGGGGTGCAATGTCGCATGATCGCGCAATTGTCAGTTAAAACGATGCAGTGCCGAATCGCAAAAAGTGCTCTGGTCAGGAAGGGAGTAAATCTTTTCGGGGCTGAAATGGTTAAAAAATATTTTTTTTTAATTATTTATTTTACCTTTTTATTTTGTATTTTTGCACTGTTTTTAAAAAAAAAAAAAAAAAATGCGTCACTTTTATTCCTATTACAAGGAATGTAAACATCCCTTGTAATAGAAAAAAAACATGACAGGACCTCTTAAATATGAGATCTGGGGTCAAAAAGACCTCAGATCTCATATTTACACTAAAATGCAATAAAAAAAAAAATAAAAAAAATTGTCATTAAAAAAAAAAAAAATTAAAAATCGGCCTTTAAGAGCTATGGGTGGAAGTGACGTTTTGACGTCGCTTCCGCCCTGCATTGTTATGGAGACAGGTGGGGGCCAAGGGGAAACATCCGATCGCCGCTGACGGCTCTGGCAAGAGGCGGAGGGTACCAGTAAGCGGCAAGAGGGGGGGCCCTCTCCCGCCGCCAATAAAAGTGATCTTGCGGCGAATCCGCCGCAGAGACCACTCTTATCGGAAACTGGACTGCCGGCTGAAGAAGAGGATACCGGGGTTATGGTAGCTAGGTGCTGCCATAACAACGATATCCCCCTTCAAAGTAAGGACGTACATCCCCGTGCAGCGATCCAGGAGTGGTTAATAAACTGCCCACTAGATGGCGCTTCCCTTTCTACACACACACAGGAGCAGTGGGGGAAACTGCATGTGATTCTTTGTAGTGCGATTTGCGCCTATTCCTTTTGTATTGACGCAAATCGCACCGCAAAGGTTACGGTGTCAGGAGCATTTTCATGAAAATGCTCGGTATCGGCACTGATACCAGTATTAGAATTGGTGCACCCCTGAGTTTTTTCATGGCCAAGCCCCAACCCCTCATATGAACGACCATGCAGAGCGTCCCTTTCCACACATTTCCTGTGCATCTCTCGTTGGGTAGTCCATTGAGTTCAATGGGCTCCTCCATGTGCGAGAAATGTGCAAAAGGCGTTCTTGACTCCTTTTGCAAAATGGCGCCATGAACCATAAGGTGCACTATGCATTTTGGCGGGCACGTTAGCAGATGCTTGGGAAAGTCGTTAAGAAGTAATGGCACCACAAAATGTGTTCTTCTGGATGGGCGGGGCATGGGGATGTTTCCCTGCCGGAAGAACACAGTGATTATTGCTAGCGGCTATAGTCGCTGGCAATAACTGCATCCTAAAAATCTGACATGCTGGTTGCACCCAAGTCAATCAATGGATTGACTTGGGTATAGTCAGCCTGCCCAAATGTGGTTTGAATCTTGGCCAGTCCTTGCTGAACCGGCCGAGATTCAAACCCTTTATGTCCCCTTCCAAGATCTCACTGTTGCAGCCCCATCAGCTGCCTGACTTCATACTGATAACACACTGTCCCCCCAGCTCATGAGTGTGTTTATGTTTAACAGTATGAAGTCACTTGTGTACTTAAAGTTGAACGTCACCTTTAAAGGGAAGTTATGCTTAATGCCCCCCTCTATATCACCCACTTTTCTTTTACATCCCCCCCACAGCACTGCCCCCTTCACATCACCCATATCCCCCCACAGAACTGCCCCCCCTCCACATCACCCACTTCCCTTTCACATCCCCCCCACAGCACTGTCGCTTTTCACATCACCGGCCCCCCCTTCACAGCACTGCCCCCCTCCACATCACCCACTTCCCTTTCACATCCCCCCCACAGCACTGTCGCTTTTCACATCACCGGCCCCCCCTTCACAGCACTGCCCCCCTCCACATCACCCAGCCCCAATTCAGAGCACTGCCACCCTCCACATCACCCACTTCCCTTTTACATCCCCCCCACAGCACTGCCCCCTTCACATCACCCATATCCCCCCACAGCACTGCCACCCTCCACATCACCCACTTCCCTTTCACATCCCCCCACAGCACTGTCGCTCTTCACATCACCGGCCCCCCCTTCACAGCACTGCCCCCCCTCCACAGCACCTACTTCCCTTTCACATCCCCCCCACAGCACTGTCGCTTTACACATCACCGGCCCCCCCTTCACAGCACTGCCCCCCTCCACATCACCCACTTCCCTTTCACACCCCCCCACAGCACTGTTGCTCTTCACATCACCGGCCCCCCCTTCACAGCACTGCCCCCCCTCCACAGCACCTACTTCCCTTTAACATCCCCCCCACAGCACTGCCCCTCTTCACATGACCCGGCCCCCCTTCACAGCACTGCCCCCTCCACATCACCCACTTCCCTTTCACAACCCCCCCACAGCACTGCCACTCTTCACATCAACCGGCCCCCCTTCACAGCACTGCCCCCTTTCCACATCACCCACTTCCCTTTCACATCCCCCCACAGCACTGTCGCTTTTCACATCACCGCCCCCCCTTCACAGCACTGCCCCCCTCCACATCACCCACTTTCTTTTCACATCCCCCCACAGCACTGTCGCTCTTCACATCACCGGCCCCCCCTTCACAGCACTGCCCCCACTCCACAGCACCTACTTCCCTTTAACATCCCCCCCACAGCACTGCCCCTCTTCACATCACCCGGCCCCCCTTCACAGCACTCCCCCCCTCCACATCACCCACTTCTCTTTCAAATCCCTCCCACAGCACTGCCCCTCTTCACATCACCCGGTCCCCCTTCACAGCACTGCCCCCTCCACATCACCCACTTCCCTTTCACAACCCCCCCACAGCACTGCCACTCTTCACATCAACTGGCCCCCCTTCACAGCACTGCCCCCTCTCCACATCACCCACTTACCTTTCAAATCCCCCCCCACAGCACTGCCCCCCTCCACATCACCCACTTCCCTTTCACAACCCCCCCACAGCACTGCCCCTCTTCATATCACCCGGCACCCCTTCATAGCACTGCCCCCCTCCACATCACCCACTTCCCTTTCAAATCCCCCCACAACACTGCCCCTCTTCACATCACCCGTCCCCCCTTCACAGCACTGCCCCCCTCCACAGCACCCACTTCCCTTTCACATCATCCACAGCACTGCCCCTCTTCACAGCACTGCCCCCCCTCCACATCACCCACTTCCCTTTCACTTCCCCCCCACAGCACTGCCCCTCTTCACATCACCCACTTTCCTTTCAAATCCCCCCCACAGCACTGCCCCTCTTCAAATCACCCGGTCCCCCCTTCACAGCACTGCCCCCTCCACATCACCCACTTCCTTTTCACAACCCCCCCAAAACACTGCCCCTCTTCACATCAGCCGGCACCCCTTCATAGCACTGCCCCCCCTCCACATCACCCACTTCCCTTTCACATCCCCCCCACAGCACTGTCGCTTTTCACATGACCGGCCCCCCCTTCACAGCACTGCCCCCCTCCACATCACCCACTTCCCTTTCACATCCCCCCACAGCACTGTCGCTTTTCACATCACCGCCCCCCCTTCACAGCACTGCCCTCCCTCCACATCACCCAGCCCCAATTCAGAGCACTGCCACCCTCCACATCACCCACTTCCCTTTCACATCCCCCCACAGCACTGCCCTCCTCCACATCACCCACTTTCCTTTCACATCCCCCCACAGCACTGTCGCTCTTCACATCACCGGCCCCCCCTTCACAGCACTGCCCCCCCTCCACAGCACCTACTTCCCTTTCACATCCCCCCCACAGCACTGTCGCTTTTCACATCACCGGCCCCCCCTTCACAGCACTGCCCCCCTCCACATCACCCACTTCCCTTTCACACCCCCCACAGAACTGTCGCTCTTCACATCACCGGCCCCCTTCACAGCACTGCCCCCCCCTCCACATCACCCACTTCTCTTTCAAATCCCCCCCACAGCACTGCCCCTCTTCACATCACCCGGTCCCCCTTCACAGCACTGCCCCCTCCACATCACCCACTTCCCTTTCACAACCCCCCCACAGCACTGTCGCTTTTCACATCACCGCCCCCCCCTTCACAGTACTGCCCCCCTCCACATCACCCACTTTCCTTTCACATCCAACCACAGCACTGTCGCTCTTCACATCACCGGCCCCCCCTTCACAGCACTGCCCCCCTCCACAGCACCTACTTCCCTTTAACATCCCCCACAGCACTGCCCCTCTTCACATCACCCGGCCCCCCTTCACAGCACTGCCCCCCTCCACATCACCCACTTCCCTTTCACATCTCCCCACAGCACTGTCGCTCTTCACATCACCGGCCCCCTTCACAGCACTGCCCCCCCCTCCACATCACCCACTTCTCTTTCAAATCCCCCCCACAGCACTGCCCCTCTTCACATCACCCGGTCCCCCTTCACAGCACTGCCCCCTCCACATCACCCACTTCCCTTTCACAACCCCCCCACAGCACTGCCACTCTTCACATCAACCGGCCCCCCTTCACAGCACTGCCCCCTCTCCACATCACCCACTTCCCTTTCAAATCCCCCCCACAGCACTGCCCCCCTTCACATCACCCACTTCCCTTTCACAACCCCCCCACAGCACTGCCCCTCTTCACATCACCCGGCACCCCTTCATAGCACTGCCCCCCTCCACATCACCCACTTCCCTTTCAAATCCCCCCACAACACTGCCCCTCTTCACATTACCCGGCCCCCCTTCACAGCACTGCCCCCCTCCACAGCACCCACTTCCCTTTCACATCATCCACAGCACTGCCCCTCTTCACAGCACTGCCCCCCCTCCACATCACCCATTTCCCTTTCACTTCCCCCCCACAGCACTGCCCCTCTTCACATTACCCGGCCCTCCTTCACAGCACTGCCCCCCTCCACATCACCCACTTTCCTTTCAAATCCCCCCCACAGCACTGCCCCTCTTCAAATCACCCGGTCCCCCCTTCACAGCACTGCCCCCTCCACATCACCCACTTCCCTTTCACAACCCCCCCAAAACACTGCCCCTCTTCACATCACCCGGCACCCCTTCATAGCACTGCCCCCCTCCACATCACCCACTTCCCTTTCAAATCCCCCCACAACACTGCCCCTCTTCACATTACCCGGCCCCCCTTCACAGCACTGCCCCCCTCCACAGCACCCACTTCCCTTTCACATCATCCACAGCACTGCCCCTCTTCACAGCACTGCCCCCCCTCCACATCACCCATTTCCCTTTCACTTCCCCCCCACAGCACTGCCCCTCTTCACATCACCCGGCCCCCCTTCACAGCACTGCCCCCCTCCACAGCACCTACTTCCCTTTCACATCCCCCACAGCACTGCCCTGTTTCACATCACCCGGCCCCCCTTCACAGCACTACCCCCCTCCACATCACCAACTTCCCTTTTACATCCCCCCACAGCACTGCCCCTCTTCACATCACCCGGCCCCCCTTCACAGCACTGCCCCTCTCCACATCACCCACTTCCCTTTCACATCCCCCACAGCACTGCCCCTCTTCTCATCATTCGGCTCCCCTCCACAGCACTGCCCCCCTGGGCACAACCTCCTACAGCACTATCCCCCTTTTACCCCCCACAGTAGTGTGCTGTGCCCTCTTGTCCTACAGCTAGCCCCCACCCCAGCACTGCCCCCTTTCACATCAACCCCCCAGAAGTGTCCTCTGCCCTTTACTCTCCTTAGACTGAGCGGAGAGTGGGAGGCAGGATGGTAATGAACTGAGTGCGGGAAGCAAAGCTCTGCATTGGATGGAGCGCGGGAGCTGCACAAGCTAACTTTCCAGAATAACCAGCAGGTGACTGGTGGCAACGCGTTTCATGAGACATAGCGCACTTCTTCAGGGGTGGATGCATGTGTGATGTATCTAAAAGGAACATAAAGATGTATGACATAGTGATGGATATTGAAGCAAATGGTGAAAGACGCCTATGAGTAGAGAACCCCATACTCACCAAACTGCAAAGTCAAAGCACCAAATAGCTGAATCCCAGAGGGTGGCAGCGACAGATGTGTGGCATGGGGGCTGAGGGGGAGAAACCAACTATAAACACCACCAGGGGACAACCGTAAGGCAGACATGACATGGGTGGGAGTGTGTAACCCTAGGGATCTCATATTGTCCTTAATAAATGTCAGCTGTAACACAAATATGTATATCAATGGTTGCTAAAATAGCAGAGTAAGCGTAAAAATAGTATAATTATGTATAAATGCATATATGGACCTACCTGGTCAGATGGTAAAATGGACATGGAGGCCAAGGGTGAATGTGAGGGAAGTGCAAGTTGCTTTATGCACTGGTCCAAATCATTTGGTGGAGGGGGGATTATTGTGTTGGGGTTGTGTTTCCGGGGATGGACTTGGCCCCTTAGTTCCAGTTAAGGGAACTCTTAAGGTGTCAGCATACCAAGACATTTTGGACAATTTCATGCTCCCAACTTTGTGGGAACAGTTTGGGGATGTCCCTTTCCTGTTCCAAAATGACTGCGCACCAGTGCACAAAGCAAGGTCCATAAAGACATGGATGAGTGAGTTTGGGGTGGAGGAACTTGACTGGCCTGCACAGAGTCCTGACCTCAACTCGATAGAACACCTTTAGGATGAATTACAGTGGAGACTGCGAGCCAGGCCTTCTTGTCCAACATCAGTGCCTGACCTCAAAAATGCACTTCTGGAAGAATGGTCAAACATTCCCATAGACACCCTCCTAAACCTTGTGGACGGCCTTCCCAGAAGATTTGAAGCTGTTATAGCTGCAAAGGGAGGGCCAACTCAATATTGAACCCTACAGACTAAGACTGGGATGCCATTAAAGTTCATGTGTGCATAGAGGCAGGCGTCCCAATACTGGCAATATAGTGTATGTACATATATACAAATATATACCCACCAGCCTCTTTATTAGGTACACCTGTTCAATTGCTTGGTAACACAAATTGCTAATCAGCCAATCACATGGCAACAACTCAAAGCATTTAGGCATCTAGATGTGGTGAAGACGACTTGCTGAAAAATGGGGAAGAAAGGGGATTAAAGTGACTTTGAACGTGGCATGGTTGTTGGTGCCAGACGGGCTGTTCTGAGTATTTCAAAAACTGCTGATCCACTGGCATTTTCACACACAACCATCTCTCGGGTTTACAGAGAATGATCCGAAAAAAGTGAAAATATCCAGTGAGCGGCAGTTGTGTGGAGGAAAATGCCTTGTTGATGTCAGAGGTTAGAGGAGAATGTGCAGACTGGTTCCAGATGATAGAAAGGCAACAGTAACTCAAATAACCACTCGTTACAACCAAGGTATGCAGAATATCATCTCTGAACACACAACACATCCAGCCTTGAAGCTGACACCGGGTGCCACTCCTGTCAGCTAAGAACAGGAAACTGAGGCTACAATTGGCACAGGATCACCAAAATTGGACAATAGAAGATTGGAATAACGTTGCCTGGTCTGATGAGTCTGGATTTCAGCTGCGACATTCAGATGGTCGGGTCAGAATTTGGCCTAAACAACATGAAAGCATGGATCCATCCTGCCTTGTATCACCGGTTCAGGCTGGAGGTGTAATGGTGTGGGGGGGTATTTTCTTGGCACACTTTGGGCCGCTTAGTACCAATTGAGCATTGTTCACACACCACAACCTACCTGAGTACTGTTGCTGACCATGTCCATCCCTTTATGACTATAGTGTCCCCATCTTCTTCCAGCAGGATAAAGCACCATGTCACAAAGCTCCAATCATCTCACCACTGGACAATGAGGTCACTGTACTCCAATGGCCTCCACACTCACCACATCTCATCCAATAGAGCACCTTTGGGATGTGGAGATTGGCATCATGGATGTGCAGCCGACAAATCTGCAGCAACTGCGTGATGTTATCATGTCACTATGGAGCAAAATCTCTGAGGAATGTTTCCAACACCCTGTTGAATCTATGCCACCAAGAATGAAGACAGTTCTGAAGGCAAAATGGAAACCAACCCGGTACTAGCAAGGTGGCTGGGGAGTATATATTTATACAATGGATATAAAAAGTCTACACACCCCTGCTAAAATGTCAGGTTTCTGTGATGTATAAAAATGAGACAAAGATAAATCAGTTCAGAACCTTTTCCACCTTTTTAAAGTGACCTATAAACTGTACAACTCAACTGAAAAAGAAACTGAAATATTTTAGGAGGGGGAAGTAAGAATAAAAAAATAAAATAATGTGGTTGCATAAGTGTGCAAACACTCTTATAACTGGGGATATAGCTGTGTTCAGAATTAAGCAATCACATTCAAACTCATGTTAAACAGGAGTGAGTACACAGCCGTAATCATTTAAGGTGCCTCTGATTAACCCCAAATAAACTTCAGCTGTTCTAGTAGGTCTTTCCTGACATTTTCTTAGTCGCATTCTAAAGCAAAAGCCATGGTCCGCAGAGAGCTTCCAAGTCATCAGAGGGATCTCATTGTTAAAAGGTGTCAGTCAGGAGAAGGGTACAAAAGAATATCCAAGGCATTAGATACCATGGAACACAGTGAAGACAGTCATCATGAAGTGGAGAAAACATGACACCTCATGGCAAAGAACTCTCTGAGGATCTGAAAAAAGAATTGTTGCTCTACATAAAGATGGCCTAGGCTATAAGAAGATAGTTAAGATCCTGAAAATGAACTGCAGCACGGTGGCCAAGACCATACAGCGGTATAACAGGACAGGTTCCACTCAGAACAGGCCTCACCATGGTCAACCAAAGAAGTTGAGTGCACGTGCTCAGCGTCATATCCAGAGTTTGTCTTTGGGAAATAGACGTATGAGTGCTGCCAGCATTGCTGCAGAGGTTGAAGGGGTGGGGGGTCAGCCTGTCAGTGCTCAGACCATACGCCACATACTGCATCAAATTGGTCTGCATGGCTGTCATCCCAGAAGGAAGCCTCTTCTAAAGATGATGCACAAGAAAGCCCACAAACAGTTTGCTGAAGACAAGCAGACTAAGGACATAGATTACTGGAACCATGTCCTGTGGTCTGATGAGACCAAGATAAAGTTATTTGGTTCAGATGGTGTTAAACGTGTGTGGCGGAAACCAGGTGAGGAGTACTGTACGAAGACAAGTTTGTCTTGCCTACAGTCAAGCATGGTGGTGGGAATGGTCTGGGGCTGCATGAGTGCTGCAAGCACTGAGGAGCTACAGATCATTGAGGGAACCATGAATGCCAACATGTACTGTGACATACTGAAGCAGAGCATGATTCCCTCCCTTTGGAGACTTGGCCGCAGGGCAGTATTCCAACATAACGACCCCAAACACACCTCCAAGACGACCACTGTGTTGCTAAAGAAGCTGAGGGTAAAGGTGATGGACTGGCCAAGCATGTCTCCAGACCTAAACCCTATTGAACATCTGAGGGGAATCCTCAAACGTAAGGTAGAGGAGTGCAAGGTCTCTAACAACCACCAGCTCCGTGGAGGAGTGGAAGAGGACTCCAGTGGCAACCTGTGAAGCTCTGGTGAACTGCATTCCCAAGAAGGTTAAGGCAGTGCTGGAAAATAATGGTGGCCACACAAAATATTGACACGTTGGGCCCAATTTGGACATTTTCACTTAGGGGGTGTACTCACTTTTGTTGCCAGCGGTTTAGACATTAATGGCTGTGTGTTGAGTTATTTTGAGGGGACAGCAAATTTACACTGTTATACAAGCTGTACACTCACTACTTTACATTGTAGCAAAGTGTCATTTCTTCAGTGTTAAAAGACAATAGTGATCTCGCGCTCAGGGCCGTCTTTAGCGCAGGGCAAACAGGGCACTTGCCCTGGGCCCAATCTTTGTTGGGGGGCCCACGCTACCCGTGAACTGGGGCCCTGATGACAGCTTTGCAGAGCGCACAGAGGACACGGGAGGATGTATTCCCATGCTAGCCAGCTGAGAGGGGGTGAGGCCGGGAGCTCCACTGAGGCTCTGACCCTACCTACGTGCAGCCTGTATACTCGGAAAAGAGCATCTGTAGCGAGAGCCAGTGATCGGAGTGTGAGCGTCAGTGCAGCTCCCGGCCCCGCCCCCTCTATACTGGCTGGTGAATACAGAGGTCCGGGGGTGGGGTCAGGAGCTCCACTGACGCTCCTACTCCGATCACTGACTGTCACTACAAACGCTCTGTTCTGAGTATACAGGCTGCATGTGGGCGGGGTCAGAGCGTCAGTGGAGCGCCTGGCCCCGCCCCCTCTCAGCTGGCTATCATGGGAATACATCCTCCCGTGTCCTCTGTGCGCTCTGCAAAGCTGTCATCGGGGCCCCAATTCACGGGTAGCGTGGGCCCCCCAACAAAGCATCAGTGGAGCTCCCGGCTGTTGTAGTAAGAGCAGAGAGTGAAAGCCCCGCCCACAGACCTGAATGTATGTAGTGAGTTTGGCTGGCCAGGTATGTCCTTACACCCATAAAATGCCTGAATGTTTAAACCCTGAGCTGTGTTATTCAACTGTAAAGCTGTGCATTGCTGAAAGTTCTCTGACCATCACCTGTATAATGTCTGTAGTCTCTAATTGTCTCCTGCAGTATGTCCATAGTCTTTAATTGTCTCCTGCAGTATGTCCTCAGTTTCTGGTAATCACCTGCAGTATGTCCGCAGTCGCTGGTAATCTCTTGCAGTATGTCTGCAGTCTCTGGTAATCTCCTGCAGTATGTCCTCAGTTTCTGGTAATCTCCTGCAGTATGTCTGCAGTCTCTGGTAATCTCCTGCAGTATGTCCCCAGTCTCTGGTAATCTCCTGCAGTATGTCTGCAGTCTCTGATTGTCTACTGCAGTTTGTCTGCAGTCTCTGAACCTCTCCTGTATTATGTCTGCACTCTCTGACACTCTCCTGTAGTATGTGTATTAATGTGCCCCTTTACTCGCTCAATTATTTGGGATTGTTCCACTGCTCAGTGAGAGGTAATGATGTGCATTAACCTCTAGCAACTAATCAGCAAACAGTAGTGATCTGCTTTAATCTCTAGCAACCAATCAATAAGTGGTAATGATGTGCTGTAACCCCTAGAAACCAATTAGTGAGCGCGAATAATGTACATTAACCTGTTGTAACCTCTAGAAACCAGCCAGTGAGCAGTAAGGAGAGGCTGTAACCTCTGGCAAACAATTGCAATCGCTGCGTGATCTGCTGCAGTAAACTAATTTTGAGTCTACCTGCTATTTTTTGTATGTCTCAGAATGAAGGAGGGGGGGGCAATAAAATGTTTGCCCAGGGCCCAATCAAAATTAAAGACGGCCCTGCTCGCGCTATCATGTACAATCACACACAACAATGTGAAAAACAAGCAATTCTTGAAACAAGAATAAAGTGCATACAGATGAAGTGCACTGTATTGCTAGAAAACAGTGTAAAAAATAATAAAGTGTTAATGCATAAAGTGCTCTGCAAAGTTCTATCTATCCGTAAGGTAAATAAAACGTGATTCCAGAAGTGCAAAGTTCAAAAGGTGGATGAATAAATATAAGGTGGCTGAGTATGACAATAAAAAAGTCAAAAGAAGTTCATGGATGTCTTGGTCTCCTAATGGTCTCCTAATGACACCAGTCTCCCAGAATTCTCCCAGAACTCTCACCTTATATATATGTAGAAACAAGCATCGCTAAATGTGACCAGGTGTGTTATTCTTGGTACAGCATCGAAATGGGGCCCATATTGGTTCTCATCCAATAACCATGGCTCTAGCGGTTTCTTCCCAGTTCATATTACCATTCACATGGCTGTCCCAATATACTCCAATGAAGTACGAATGATATAGTGATAAAGAGAAGAAAAAACAGGCCTCCAATGGTGTAGTATATTAGGATGAACTAAAATGTATTTATTAAAGTGCTGTAGATTGAACTCTTACATAAAAACATTAAAAACAGGCAAAGAAACAGATGGAGCGGCGTTCAGAGCGCCTTCTCACGTGACTTCCGGTTTGCGTCTGCACGTGGCCACTCCCTACGCGTTACGTCACGCCTCATGACTTCATCTGGGGAACTGGATTGGCTGCAGAGATATTCCTTATATAGACTCATACGTCTATTTCCCAAAGACAACCTCTGGATATGACGCTGAGCACGTACACTCAACTTCTTTGGTTGACCATGGTGAGGCCTGTTCTGAGTGGAACCTGTCCTGTTAAACCGCTGTATGGTCTTGGCCACCGTGCTGGAGCTCAGGTTCAGGGTCTTCGTAATCTTCTTATAGCCTAGGCCATCTTTATGTAGATCAACAATTCTTTTTTTTAGATCCTCAGAGAGTTCTTTGCCATGAGGTGCCATGTTGAACTTCCAGGGACCAGTATGAGAGAGTGAGAGCGATAACACCAAATTTAACACATCTGCTCCCCATTCACACCTAAGACATTGTAACACTAACGAGTCACATGACATTGGGGAGGGAAAATGGCTAATGGGCCCAATTTGGACATTTTCATGTAAATATATTAATAAATATATATGAAATGATATTAAAAATCTCTACACATTCCCTCTGTTAATATGAGTTGAGTTATCAGTTGTAGTAACAGGTGATATCAGTAACAATTCCTAATATACGGTCGTATCATCAAAAGATTTACTGTGCTAGTGAAAATGCGAAGGTCAAAAAGAACATTCAGTGCAATATACACTCAACGATCACTTTAAATTAATTATTTACTTTCCTTGTGATTGGATTTTCTGTCCAGACTGATCAGAATAATGTTGATTGAATCTGTCCTTCTTGCTCAAAATCGATTGATGACACACCGAGGGTGATTTACTAAAACTGAAGAGTGCAAAATTTGGTGCAGCTGTGCATAGAAACCAATCAAATTCTAACTTCAGGTTGTTTATTTAAAGCATGGACAAAAACACTGGAAGCTGATTGGTTTCTATGCACAGCTCCACCGGATTGCATACTCTCCAGTTTTAGTAAGTACACCCCTCACATTTTTGTAAATATTTTATTATATCTTTTCATGTGACAACACTGAAGAAATGACACTTTGCTACAATGTAAAGTAGTGAGTGTACAGCTTGTATAACAGTGTAAATTTGCTGTCCCCTCAAAATAACTCAACACACAGCCATTAATGTCTAAACAGCTGGCAACAAAAGTGAGTACACCCCTAAGTGAAAATGTACAAACTGGGGCCAAAGTGTCTCTATGTTGTGAAGCCACCATTATTTTCCAGCACTGTCTTAACTCTCTTGGGCATGGAGTTCACCAGAGCTTCACAGGTTGCTACAGAAGTCCTCTTCCACTCCTCCATGACGACATCACGGAGCTGGTGAATGTTAGAGACCTTGCGCTCCTTCACCTTCCATTTGAGGATGCCCCACAGATGCCCAATAGGGTTTAAGTCTGGAGACATGCTTGGCCAGTCCATCATCTTTACCCTCAGCTTCTTTAGCAAGGCCGTGGTTGTCTTGGAGGTGTGTTTGGGGTCATTATCATGTTGGAATACTGCCCTGCGGCCCAGTCTCTGAAGGGAGGGGATCATGTTCTACTTCAGTATGTCACAGTACATGTTGTCATTCATGGTTCCCTCAATGAACTGTAGCTCCCCAGTGCCGGAAGCACTCATGCAGCCCCAGACCATGACACTCCCACCACCATGCTTGACTGTAGGCAAGACACACTTGTCTTTGTACTCCTCACCTGGTTGCCACCACACACGCTTGACACCACCTGAACCAAATAAGTTTATCTTGGTCTCATCAGACCACAGGACATGATTCCAGTAATCCATGTCCTTAGTCTGCTTGTCTTCAGCAAAGCATTTGCGGCCTTTCTTGTGCATCATCTTTAGAAAAGGCTTCCTTCTGGGATGACAGCCATGCAGACTAATTTGATGCAGTGTGCGGTGTATGGTCTGAGCACTGACAGGCTGACCACCCCACCTCTTCAACCTCTGCAGCAATGCTGGCAGCACTCATACGTCTATTTCCCAAAGACAACCTCTGGATATGACGCTGAGCACGTGCACTCAACTTGTTTGGTCGACCATGGCGAAGCCTGTTCTGAGTGGAACCTGTCCTGTTAAACCGCTGTATGATCTTGGCCACTGTGCTGTTGCTCAGTTTCAGGGTTTTAGTAATCTTCGTATAGCCTAGGCCATCTTTATGTAGAGCATCAATTCCTTTTTTTCAGATCCTCAGAGAGTTCTTTGCCATGAGGTGCCATGTTGAACTTCCAGTGACCAGTATGAGAGAGTGAGAGCGATAACACCAAATTTAACACACCTGCTCCCTATTCACACCTGAGACCTTGTAACACTAACAAGTCACATGACACCGGGGAGGGAAAATGGCTAATTGGGCCTAATTTGCACATTTTCACTTAGGGGTGTACCCACTTTTGTTGCCAGCGGTTTAGACATTAATGGCTGTGTGTTGAGTTATTTTGAGGGGACAGCAAATTTACACTGTTATACAAGCTGTACACTCACTACTTTACATTGTAGACAAGTGTCATTTTTTCAGTGTTAAAAGACAATAGTGATCTCGCGCTCAGGGCCGTCTTTAGCGCAGGGCAAAGATAGAAGAAAATATCTATATTTTATATGTATATATATATTTTTTTTTTGCTGGGTGCCTGCTCTATCATCTTACTGAATAAAGGTGACAAGTACTCTTTAAGCCACTCACACATTATACAAAGCTGTTAGGGTCCCATAATGATGCATAATAAAGATATGGATCGATATGTGCTGACACGTCCATCACAGACGTAGAAGGATTAAGACATTGATGATTTCCCTGTGCATCGAGCGGAACTGTCAGGATAACCCGTCATGGCATCTTCTGCTAATAATCTCTATTTTCTCATATCCCCCTTGTCTGAAGAAAATCAATGAAGGTCATTCGGCGGTTGTTTCCCCGGTGTAATTAGAAGAGTGGAGCAATCAGTGTGTACAGTACATTAGCCTCACTAGAGAACCATAGTGAATGATTAGAGGAAGAATGTCAGACTGCACACACCGCATGACCTGAGAGATGTCGGAGGGAGAGCTGTGAGATACAACGGGGGGCGATAGGTAGTAGACATGTGCAATTCGTTTTGTAACAAATTGAAATTCGGCCAAATTTTGCATCTTTCGAACATTCGGATGCATCCGAATGTCCGAAAAAAAAAATTACGGATTTCAACTAATACGAAAGAAATTACAGCGAAAATAACAAGTTCATTCAACATGATTCGTTCATTCCTTAAAGGTCTAATGAAACAAACGGTCAACCCAGAGTAAATCTTGGTGGCAGTTCACACAGGGGCGACCTGTCAGGCGACTTATGCCCTGTACACATGACCGGTTTTCCCGCTCAAGCTGTCTTACATACATGCAGTCACACCAAAGTCTGACCGTCCAGAACGCGGTGACGCACAACACGTACGACGGGACTAGAAAACAGAAATTCAATAGCCAGTAGCCAATAGCTTCCGTCTCGTACTTGCTTCAGAGCATGCGTCGTTTTTGGTCCGTCGGAACAGCATACAGAAAAACTGAAAAATTTAGAACATGTTCTCTTTCTAGATCCGTCAGAATTTTCGACGTAAAAAGTCTGATGAGGCATACACACGATTGGAATATACGATGAAAAGCTTCCGTCGGACTCTTTCTGTCGGACATTCCACTCGTGTGTATACGGCATTAGCCGCCTGACAAGTCTTGCTCCATGTATTGCAATGGAACCGTTCTAATAGGGGCAACTCAAGTCCCCCCTACTTAGAAAAAGGTTCCTGGACTACTTTGGGGCGACTTGCATTGAATTCTATACAGAAGATGTTTTGCAAGCTGCGCTGGAGGTTGGATTACTGGCAAAGTGCATTCCTGGGATCTGAGTGAGAGAAGGGTGTTGTATTGTATTTGAGCAGAGGAGAAGAGATATAGTCATTGTGTGCGTTAATGGACTCCATAAACAAACGACTTTCCAAACTACAAATTATTAGAACGAATATATATACATACATAGATATCGATTTGAATTGATACAGTATACATACAAAACAAACTGATTCAGTATAATGAATATCGACACTCTACAGAAATAACTAATTATCCAAAAACAAATTAACGTAACATAACAAATAAAACAGAACAAAATAATGTATTTTTCGAATGAAAACTAAACAAAGTTTTCCGTTGTGCACAAGTCTAATAGGTAGTTGTTTCTGGGTGACGCTATCCACAAGGCTTTATTAGAGGAAAATAATAACAATTGTTGGCAATATTATTTTGTTATTGTTGTGATTGTATCCTAATGCCCAACCATGGACTTCAGAGTTGGACATTGTGAGGGCTGAAGTAACTGCAGTAGACAGCAGTCGCCGGGAGGCCTCCCATTGAGGCGGAGCTTTTTTTTTCTCTTCTATTTTTCTGGTCCATCAGGCGGCGTGATTGACGATGGATGTACATCGCGGGACACTTTTTTTTTTCTTTTTTAATAAAGGAATTGTCAAAAACTGTCTATTGTGGTTTTTAGTCTTCAAAACTTTTTTGGGTGAATGGGTAGGGGCACAATGTACCCGATACCCATTCACATAGGGGGGGAGGAGCGGGATCTAGAGGCTTCCTGATTCTGATAAACCCCCCCACACACAGACCCTGACAACCAATGGCCAGGGTTGTCGGGAAGAGGCCCTTGTCCCCATCAACATGGGAAAAAGTTGCTTTGGGGGGGATGCTGATTTTTTTCCCTTGATTTTTCATCTATATTGCCAGGAGTTGGCAATATATTAGAGCCATGAGCAAGTTGAAATTACATTTTTTTCATTAGAAATGTTGTTTTGCTGCAGCACTGTGCTACACATTGCACAGATGCGCCACTTTACAGGCGGACTAAGGGGACCCCCAGGCACAATATTTAAAGGAATATTACATTGTTATTGTTTCACTTTAAGCTTTATTAAAATCACTGCTCCTGAAAAAACGGTTGTTTTAAAAACTTTTTTTTTTAATTGATACTGGGGCAGTACCCAGGTCCCAATACACTTTTTTCAATAACTTGCATATAATCCTTTAGAGTTAGCACTTTTGATTTTTCATGTTCGTGTCCCATAGACGTTAATAGGGTTCGCATGTTCGTTCAAACTTTTTGCCTGTTCGCATGTTCTGGTGGTAACCGAACTGGGGCGTGTTTGGCCCATCCCTAAACTACAGTAAAAAGTAAGGCTCAGTCTATTAGAGCTCATTCTTATTAACCTTTTTCTGACCGCCTAACGCATATGTGCTGCAGCAGGGTGGGTTGGCCTTAATGCCCACAGTGCACCACTGTTGTGTGCTGGGAGCATGCTCACTGCACACTCCCAACACACTGAGCAAGCTGTCACTGACAGCTCCTGCTCACCGCTAATGGTTGGAAGCCAATGGGAGGGGCTCCCGGATATATGACTGCTGTGACAGCCAATCACAATGGTCACGTGATTTCCTCCATTGCCTTCCTGTCGTTGTTGTGAGCTGAAAGTGCACCAATTAGGCTACAGCACTTACTGGCCAAAGTTGACTTGTAGCCAATCAGAGCATGATGCCATTGCTAGATCTCAACCAGCTGTGGCAAAGCTGGGCATTAGAAAATCTCACCATTGGTTGAATTGACCTTTGTTGTGTCTTGAACCTCAAATACCCGATTATAGCTCCATCCTCCATGTCAGAGGATCAGTGAAGGTCATTGTGAGGACGTATCCCCGGGGTCATGAGCCAACCATTCACACAGTATGACTGGCCTATCCAGCCTACCATAGAAACATATTTCAAGATTAGAAAAAATATTACCTAGACATCTATATCCTTACAGGGTCATCCCACACAAAACAAATATTTCAGCATATGGGGAATGTCAGAGACCTAAACCCCCTGAGAGTTTCTTCAGTCTCTGTTAATGAGATCTCTATGCTGAGTTCCTGAATCTGTACACCTGCTGTGCCCATTATGAAGGGTTCCCATCATCCCTGTGCTGAGTTCTCGGGTCTGTACACCTGCTGTGCCCATTATGAGGGGTTGTCACCATCCCTGTGCTGAGTTCCCAGGTCTGTACACCTGCTGTGCCCATTATGAAGGGTTGTCACCATCCCTGTGCTGAGTTCCCGGGTCTGTACACCTGCTGAGCTCATTATGAAGGGTTCCCACCATCCCTGTGCTGAGTTCCCGGGTCTGTACACCTGCTGTGCCCATTATGAGGGATTCCCATCATCCTTGTGCTAAGTTCCCGGGTCTGTACACCTGCTGTGCTTATTATGAGGGGTTCTCCACATCCCTGTGCTGAGTTCCTGGGTCTGTACACCCGCTGTGCCCATTATGAGGGGTTCCCACCATCCCTGTGCTGAGTTCCTGGGCCTGTACACCTGTTGTGCCCATTATGAGGGGTTCCCACCATCCCTGTGCTGAGTTCCTGGGTCTGTACACCTGCTGAGCCCATTATGAGGGGTTCCCACCATCCCTGTGCTGAATCCCCAGGTCTGTACACCTGCTGTGCCTGTTATGAGGGGTTTAAATCTCCAGTTGATTTACTCAACTTTCATCCAGAGCTGTCATCAGCCGTGCCTCTTCTTTCCAACAAGATACCTCTCATTTTTCTGGTTTGAATGGCACTTTATATTACACAGGAAAGGTGGAGCACAGCAGTATCTGTCAACTTTTAAGCACTCTGTCTCTGATTGAAGCCTCAGACAGGACATCTGAGACTCAGTCAGCTGTGCATAAATCTCCTCTTGTCTTGAGCTACTGATCACTGTAATCAAGAAGGTTTCTCTCACAGGAGGTAATGAGATGCAGTAAAATGTGTTAGAAGAAGTAGAGAGCGCCACCTGCTGGATGAAAATAAAAATGCAAAATCTTAACATACAATTTTTCCTAATTACTAGAAAACATATTGAAATGTTATAGTCCTGACAGCAATAATAAGCTAAAGAAAGAAAGTACAAATCTGTGCATATTCTGAGATATTAGGGAGACCTGTCATGAAAGAAACATGTCATTGCTGGCCTCGGGCCAGGCCCAGATGTAGAAGAGGTGGCCACTCCTGGGCATGGGGGCACAACAAAGGCAGGACCTGTAATCAAGTAGATCATGGATTATATGGAAGGGGGGCAGGGAACCTTGCCTCAGCACTGGTTGACTTCATTTTGAAAATGCATGCCGCTTGGCTGTGGATTTAATAGTTTTGTTCCTGAAACAATAAAAATAATATCCTATTTAAGGGCTTCAGAGAGAATCCACAAGCCTCCATACTTGTTCCAGGGACACTATTAAAGCCAATGGCTCAGCATGACAGCCAGTGGGCTGACATTTTCAGGAGATGGCCGCCCCCGTGCAACTTTGATGACAGGTCCCCTTTAACCACATTCCCTGTTATTTCCTCCAGATGGCATTCAGACTGATCTGTATATGAGATAAGGTCATCCACAGATAAGCAGCCACCAATAAATGACGCCCACCACAATAATGACATAAAAAGTCTTCACTCTGAAAATAGAAACAAGTTTCCCTTTTATTATTTCCCCCTTGATGCCTCTCAGATGAAGCGACAGCAGAAGCTCCTACAAGGTACCCCTGCCAGGAGGGATCCTCCAATTCAAAAGGAGATATTGTTCTATGCTGATTGTCTTCTATACAGATCACACAAAGGGATGACGTGACCCCCCCGGGGGCCAGCACACCACATCATGAAATATTTACACAATTATTTGAAATCATGCACAATAAAAGTACTTTTGTTCTTTACTGGTGTAAAATTGCTTTTTCCAGACCCCTAGACCTAAACAAGCATTTAACCCTCGTAGTGTGGGAGGACTGTTCCTTTGCCGGAATTCAGCTTTAACAGACCAGAAGAGAGAAAATAAGAGAAGTTCAATGTTATGGTTTACATACACTTTACATACTCCTCTATGGATGTAATCCTTTGTAGAAGTTGTTGGCTATACTGATTAGGGACAGGTTTGACGTTGGAGTCGAACGTAAGTTCGACTTGGACATTGGCTGTTCGTTTGTTCATAGAACAAACAAACTAATGGGGTGCTTGGGGGACGTGTTGGGTATCAATTTACTCGGCATAACATTATCTTTCACAATATAAAAAAATTGGGCTAATTTACTGTTGCCTTAGTTTTTAATTCAAAAAAGTTTTTTCTTTCCCCAAAAAAAGTGCGCTTGTAAGACCGCTGCGCAAATATGGTGTGGCAGAAAGTATTGCAACGACCGCCATTTTATGCCTCTAGGGTGTTAGAAAAAAATGTATAATGTTTGGGGGTTCTAAGTAATTTTCTAGCAAAAAAAACTGTTTTTAACTTGTAAACAACAAATCTCAGAAAGAGGCTTGGTCCTTAAGTGGTTAAAACATAATTTTTTTCAGGAGCAGTGATTTTAGTAATGCTTAAAGTGAAACAATAAAAATGAAATATTCCTTTAAATATTGTGCATGGGGGTCCCCTTAGTCTGCCTGTAAAGTGGCGCATCTGTGCGATGTGTAGAACAGTGCCATAGCAAAATTACATTTCTAAAGGAAAAAATGTAATTTAAACTTGCTCCTGGCTGTAGTGTGTTGCCGGCTCCCAGCAATATAGATGAAAAATCAAGGAAAGAATCGGTGTGGGATCCCCCAGTCCATATTAGGCCCTCTGGGTCTGGTATGGATTTTAATGGGAGCTCCACACCAAAATGTAAAAAAAAAATGTTGTGGGGGTCCCCCCCAAAATCCATACCAGACCCTTATCCGAGCATGTAGCCTGGCAGGTCAGGATAGGGGGGACGAGCGAGTGCCCCCCTCCTGAACCATACCAGGCCAAAGGTATGGTATGGTTTGGGGTACCCCCCAAAGCACCTTGTCCCCATGTTGATGGGGATAAGAGCCTCTTCCCGACAACCCTGGCTATTGGTTGTGGGGGTCTGCGGGCAGGGGGCTTATCGGAATCTGGAAGCCCCCTTTAAGAAGGGGACCCACAGATCCTGCTCCCCCCTATGTGTATGGGTTATCGGGTACATTTTTCCCCTACCCATTCACCAAAAAAAGTGTCAAAAAGTAAAAACCACAAGAGACAGTTTTTGACAATTCCTTTATTAAAAAAGGAAAAAAAAAAAGTGTCCTGCAATATCCATTCATCTTCAATCACGGTGCCGACAGGACCCGAAAATTTGAAAAAAACCCCCCGAAAAACTCTACCTCCATGGGAGGGCTCACGCTAACTGCTGTCTTTTCCCTTTGACAGCTCTTATATAGGCAAGGGTGAGGCCACGCGCTGATGTAACCAGATGACCCCACCCCGTTTGACATCACATGACGTCACATGATGTTAGAAGGGGGAGGGGTCACTCGGTTACATCACCCAGTGGCCCCGTCCTTGCCTATATAACAACTGTCACAGCTAAAATACAGCAGTTGCTGGGAGGCCTCCCAATCTAGGCAGAGCTTTTTAATTTTTTTCTATTTTTCGGGTCTGTCAGGCAGCGTGATTGAAGATGGATGGACATCGCGGGACACTTTTTTTTTTTCTTTTTAATAAAGGAATTGTCAAAAACTGTCTGTTGTGGTTTTTATTTTGACACTTTTTTTGGTGAATAGGTACAATTTACCCGATACTCATTCACATGGGGGGGCGGGATCTGGGGCCCCCCTGCCCGCAGACCCCAACAGTCAATGGCCAGGGTTGTCGAGAAGAGGCTCTTGTCCCCATCAACATGGGGACAAGGTGCATTGGGGGGAACCCCAAAGCGCTCTCCCCATGTTGAGGGCAAGCGGCCTGGTATGGTTCAGGAGGGGGGGGGTGCTCACTCCCCCCCTTTCCTGGCCTGCCAGGCTTCTTGCTCGGATAAGGGTCTGGTATGGATTTTGGGGGGGACCCCATGCCAATTTGTTTTTAAATCTATGCCAGACCTAAAGGGCCTGGTATGGATTTGGAGGGGGGACCCACACTGTTTTTTCTTTACATTTTGTCATGGAGTTCCCCTTAAAATCTATACCAGGCGCAAAGGGTCTTGTATGGATTTTGGGGGGGACCCCATGTCGTTTTTTCTTAATTCTGTCATAGGGTTCCCCTTAACCACTTTAATACACTGTATACTGTACACTGACTGTACTGTATATATATACTGTGTGTATATATATATATATATATATATATATATATATATATATATATATATATACACAGTGGGGACGGAAAGTATTCAGACCCCCTTCAATTTTTCACTCTTTGTTATATTGCAGCCATTTGCTAAAATCATTTAAGTTCATTTTTTTCCTCATTAATGTACACACAGCACCCCATATTGATAGAAAAACACATAATTGTTGACATTTTTGCAGATTTATTAAAAAAGAAAAACTGAAATATCACACGGTCCTAAGTATTCAGACCCTTTTCTCAGTATTTAGTAGAAGCCCCCTTTTGATCTAATACAGCCATGAGTCTTTTTGGGAAAGATGTAACAAGTTTTTCACACCTGGATTTGGGGTTCCTCTGCCATTCCTCCTTGCAGATCCTCTCCAGTTCTGTCAGGTTGAATGGTAATTGTTGGTGGACGGCCATTTTTAGGTCTCTCCAGAGATGCTCAATTGGGTTTAAGTCAGGGCTCTGGCTGGGCCATTCAAGAACAGTCATGGAGTTGTTTTAGCTGTGTGCTTAGGGTCAATTTCTTGTTGGAAGGTAAACCTTCGGCCCAGTCTGAGGTCCTGAGCACTCTGGAGAAGGTTTTCATCCAGGATATCCCTGTACTTGGCCGCCTTCATCTTTCCCTCGATTGTAACCAGTCGTCCTGTCCCTGCAGCTGAAAAACACCCCCACAGCATGATGCTGCCACCACCATGCTTCACTGTTGGGACTGTATTGGACAGGTGATGAGCAGTGCCTGGTTTTCTCCACACATACCGCTTAGAATTAAGGCCAAAAAGTTCTATCTTGGTCTCATCAGACCAAAGAATCTTATTTCTCACCATCTTGGAGTCCTTCAGGTGGTTTAGCAAACTCCATGTGTCATGCACTGAGGAGAGGCTTCTGTCAGGCCACTCTGCCATAAAGCCCCGACTGGTGGAGGGCTGCAGTGATGGTTGACTTTCTACAACTTTCTCCCATCTCCCAACTGCATCTCTGGAGCTCAGCCACAGTGATCTTTGGTTTCTTCTTTACCTCTCTCACCAAGGCTCTTCTCCACCGATAGCTCAGTTTGGCCGTACGGCCAGCTCTAGGAAGGGTTCTGGTTGTCCCAAATGTCTTCCATTTAAGGATTATGGAGGCCACTGTGCTCTTAGGAACCTTACGTGCAGCAGAAATTCTTTTGTAACCTTGGCTAGATTTGTGCCTTGCCACAATTCTGTCTCAGCTCTTCAGGCAGTTCCTTTGACCTCATGATTCTCATTCGCTCTGACATGCACTGTGAACTATAAGGTCTTATATAGACAGGCGTGTGGCTTTCCTAATCAAGTCCAATCAATATAATCAAACACAGCTGGACTCAAATGAAGGCGTAGAACCATCTCAAGGATGATCAGAAGAAATGGAGAGCACCTGAGTTAAATATATGAGTGTCACAGCAAAGGGTCTGAATACTTAGGACCATGTGATATTTCAGTTTTTCTTTTTTAATAAATCTGCAAAAATGTCAACAATTCTGTGTTTTTCTGTCAATATGGGGTGCTGTGTGTACAATATGGGGTGCTGTTTGTACATTAATGAGGAAAAAAATGAACTTAAATGATTTTAGCAAATGCCTGCAATATAACAAAGAGTGAAAAATGTATGGGGGTCTGAATATATATATATATATACTAGACTGCCTGCACTGTATATATAGTCTACACTGAATGCACTGTGTATATATATATAAAATATACAGTTGTGTTCATAAGTTTACATACCCTGGCAGAATTTATGATTTCTTGGCTATTTTTCAGAGAATATAACACAAAAACTTTTCTTTCACTCATGGTTAGTGGTTGGCTGAAGCCATTTATTATAAATCAACTGTGTTTACTCTTTTTAAATCATAATGACAACAGAAACTACTAAAATGACCCTGTTAAAAAGTTGACATATCCCAGTTCTTAAAGCAGAGTTCCACCCAAAAATGGAACTTCCGCTTTAAACGCAGGTGACCCCCTGACATGCCACATTTGGCATGTAATTTTTTTTTTTGGGGGGGGGGATACCCTCTTTTTGGAGGGATCCAGCTCCCACTTCTTCCCAGGGCACCGCAGCGCCAGAAGGACGTTTACCTCTCCCCCCTCCCTCTCTGCAATCATCTGGAACACATCACAGTGTGCAGCACGGCTCACGCATGCACAGTGCGTGCCTGGCTGTGAAGCCACAGCCAGGCGCCCACAGTGACAATGCCGGCGCCGCAGAGAGGAGGGGAAGAGGAGCGGGGCTTAGTTCCCCCGCATCGCTGGACCGTGGGACAGGTGAGTGTCTGATTAATAAAAGTCAGCAGCTACACTTTTTGTAGCTGCTGACTTTTATATGGGTGGAACTCTGCTTTAATATTGTGTATTGCCCCCTTTAACATCAATTTCAGCTTGAAGTCTTTTGTGATATTTGTGGATGAGGCTTTTTATCTTCTCAGATGGTAAAGCTGCCCATTCTTCTTGGAAAAAAGCCTACAGTTCCTGTAAATTCTTGGGCTGTCTTGCATGAACGGCACGTTTAAGATCTCCCCAGAGTGGCTCAATGATATTGAGGTCAGGAGACTGAGATGGCCACTCCAGAATCTTCACTTTATTCTGCTGTAGCCAATGACAGGTCCTTGGCCTTGTGTTTTGGATCATTGTCATATTGGAATGTCCAAGTATGTCCCATGCGCAGCTTCCTGGCTGATGAATGCTAATGTTCCTCTGGTATTTTTTGATAACATACTGCATTCATCTTGCAATCAATTTTGACCAAATTTCCTGTGCCTTTGTAGCTCACACATCCCCAAAACATCAGCGATCCACCTCCGTGTTTCACAGTAGGAATGGTGTACCATTCATCATAGGCCTTGTTGACTCCTCTCCAAATGTAGTATTTATGGTTGTGGCCAAAAAGCTAAATTTTGGTCTCATCACTCCAAATGACTTTGTGCCAGAAGGTTTGAGGCTTGTCTCTGTGCTGTTTGGCGTATTGTAAGCGGGATACTTTGTGGAATTTGCGTAGAAATGTCTTTCTTCTGGTGACTCGACCATGCAGCCCATCTTTCTTTAAGTGCCTCCTTATTGTGCATCTTGAAACAGCCACACCACATGTTTTCAGAGAGTCCTGTATTTCACCTGAACTTATTTGTGGGTTTTTCTTTGCATCCCAAACAATTTTCCTGGCAGTTGTTGCTGACATATTAGTTGGTCTACCTGACCGTGGTTTGGTTTCAACAGAACCCCTCATTTTCCACTTCTTGATTAGAGTTTGAACATTGCTGATTGGCATTCTCAATTCCTTGGATATCTTTGTATATCCCTTTCCCGTTTTATACAGTTCAGCTACCTTTTACCGCAGATCCTTTGACAATTCTTTTGCTTTCCCCATGACTCAGAATCTAGAAACATCAGTGTAGCACTGGATGAGAGATGCAAGGGTCTGTCAGGAGTCCAGAAACTCACACACACACACTAATTACAAGCAAATAGATCACAGGTGAGGATGGTTACCTTTAATAGCCATTCAAACCCCTTTATGTCAACTTGTGTGCATGTTATCAGGCCAAAATCACCAGGGTATGTAAACTTTTGATCAGGGTCATTTGGGTAGTTCCTGTTGCCATTATGATTAAAAAATAATAAAAACGGTTGATTGATAATAAATGGCTCCAGCCAAACACTAACCATGCGTGAAATAAATGTTTTTGTGTTATCATTCATATTCTCTGAAAAATGGCCAAGAAATCATAAATACTTCCAGGGTATGTAAACTTATGAGCACAACTGTATATATACTTCACTGTATATATATATTAATACACTGCCTTCACTGTATATACTGTATATTCTACACTGTCTACACTGTGTGTGTGTGTGTATGTGTGTATATATATATATATATATATATATATATATATATATATATATATATATATATACTAAACTGCCTGCACGCCTCTAACTAACCTGCCTAATCTATTACTCAATTTCCATGTTATCACACTACATACGGCTGCCGTGTAAGCAGCCTTATATATTGTGGGGCGTGGACTTTGCCCCTGATCCATGATTGGCCAAAGGCACCCTGCCTTTGACCAATCATGGCTCTCACAGCAGATTGTGCTGTGATTGGCCAAAGCATGCAGGTCAGGTGCATGCTTTGGCCAATCAGCAGCCGTCGATGCACTCCCATCTCACAGTGCATTATGGAGTGCTCCGCGGCACTCGAATTTGAATTCGAACTCAACGAACAGCAGATGTTCGAGTCAAACTTACATTTGACTCGAACATCCAGACCATCCCTAAAAGAAAATAACATCTGCATAAAGAAGGAAGAGCAGCCAGTTCGGAAGAGGGAGCAGTGGTGGGCGGTGATAGAGGTTTACGCCGGAAGGGTGGGATTATGCCCGGATGATCTGCCCTTCTCGGTGGTAGGGTCCCTTTCTTGGAGCCCACTACGAAACAGAGCTTCCCAAGGACCAGGCCTGCACCATGAGTATGCAAGGCCCTGCAAAGTATTTGGTGCCTTCCCTCCAAGTCTTCAGACTAAGACAAGAAAGGTCAAAGTTTATAAGAACTGGTGGAGGATAATTGGTGTGCCATATTGTTTTTCTCAAAGTGACTCCATGTCGAGGATGGACATGTGTTCCTGGTCATGTGAAGACATGTTCCTTCGAGTGTAAAGCCTAGTGGAGTGGTCTGTCCAGTGACTGTAAGGGGTGCTAACTCACACACTAACTAAGCAAACTTACAATTTAGTTAGATGGCATGCAATTCCTCCGTATGCAGGGAGAAAGGGGTTAAAGGTACAACAACACATTAGAAACCCAGACTTAAAGCAGCTTAAAGTTATTTATTGGTCTATTGATCAAAAAAGTGCAATTTCTCAAGCATTCGCACAGCGGTCACAAATAATCCCCATATTTTGCCTAATGTGTTTATTTCCTATGATCTTCAGCTCCATCTAGTGGCCATAATGTGGTATTTTCCTGATTGAAGTATTTCAGGAAAATCCAGGAAAAAGCAGCCTTTATTACTACCATTTAACACTTTTTGCCCGCCCCCTCTGGCCTAACCCACCAAACCCCGACCAGTATGAGGGAACCAACACACAGACCTCTGTCAATGGATAACCAATTCTTTTGGCTCCAGGTTCATCAAGCAGTATTGAAAATAGAACAGCTATTTGCCCCCATTAAAATATTAGAAGGTCCCAGAATAGTTTTATCCATTCCATGTAACCCCCGTCTCTCAATTCTCAGACCCTTGTTTATCAGTAATTAATCTTTTGTCTGGACAAATTCTTAGGTTCATTTTTAGTTCTGGTGGCCGATGTGGGGTTTTTTTTTGTTTTTTTTTTTGTGTCACTTCACAATAAATAATTTAATGAATAAAATGGCTTTTTCTTTGTGGATTTAAGTTGATGTCCCGACCTCACCTGCTGCCTTTTCTATAGCAGACGCAACTGCTGAATTATGCATAAAAGCAATTTATTTTCAAACTGCGGATGAGTTGGAAGTAAAGAAAAAAATGTATTTGTCTTGCAAATGGGATGCAGAAAACAAGAATTTAATGGGCTGGATGTGCGCTCAGCTTGTCCTTCAGAGTTTTAAATGAGCTCTGTTTACACAAGGGATTAAACTCTGAATATAAGGATTGCCAGTCTGGAGGCAAATTAAAGCCGCAATTGTGATGATTTTCTCTCCATCAGAGGTCTCATATTATATTTCTAAATCTTAAAGGGGATTGAACATGAAGATCAATACAGAAGATGAAGTGAAGACTATCTGTGGACCTTGTGGGGCTAGTTCCAGGACAGTAATGATGGACCTATATAAATCCCCAGATCCTGAAATCTGTGCTCTTAGGACACACAGGACAGTGGTGACACCTTCAGGGAGACATGCTACTGGTATGTGTCTAAAAGCGGGTTGGGCTAGGGTTATCCCTTAGCTGGAGGTGATGTGTCACAAGAAGGGGGCCTCCACAAACATGTAAATGGCTCTGCTCTCTGTTTGGTTGACATCTCGCCCTGGGTGTAACATGCCAGCGGCTGTGGTGATAGTCAAAGTAGACATTCATACAGTATATATCATAGAAGGATGGAAATGGCCGATCATCCCAAGGTTTGGATTTGTACCTAAAGGATTCCTCTATGGTAGACTCTTAGAACAGTGGACTGTCAGCCTCCAGTCCTCCAGTAAGGCCACTGTGCTGTTGACTGAATTCCCTTTAACTGGTAGTGACATGTAGCATGAGGTAGGGTCCCCTCAAGCGTAGCAGCTTTGGGATAGAGAGAGAACACATTCACAAGTGGAAGGATAGAAGTGGTGTTATTGTAACACTGGGCATTGTTACTGTTCTACAGAACTTCATATGTCCACAAGATGGCAGTGTCAACTAGTTTGCCTAACTATAATTGGAATACATTTTCCATAGCCAGTCTGGGAGATGTAGTCTGGAAGGAGGATCCTACACACAGTTGAACAGAAGCCACAACTACAAGACCCATTATCACCTGGAGGGGGGAGGGAGGATATATAAATAAAAGCCCAGGAAAGAGTTGAGCAGTTGGCGAAAGACACACCAACCGGGAAAGAGTGTGTGAGCTGTGCTCTGCTGTGCTGAACCATGCCAGGCTAGACTGCATCAGACAGTGCCATGACAGGCCCAAAGAATGGACTTCTGTGCTCAGTGCCAAGCCCAGGTGCCAGTTAAGAGTGTAAGCACTGATCATCCAGAATTGCTCTTGGAGGTGCCTTCGCCTCGGCTGCACCACTGTTTAAGGGGGCCCCCCACCAAACAGATTTTTCGCTGTCATGCAAGGACTGCTTTATGTTTGACTAGCTGCACTAAGGAGCCTACCTACAGACTGAGCGTAACACTGCATTTTACTGCTGCTGAACCTCACCCCTAGAGACATCTTTACTGCTTTTGCACACCAACGTTAAAGGGTCTCACCAATACCAGCAGAAGCCTACTTTAGAAGACTGCTTATGATTGCTATATACCTGGGAGCAGGACTGGGTTGTTGTTAGTGTGTTAAACTCACAGGCCTAAGTCTAGCCCCTTGTCTAAGAGTCCTCAAGTGACTTAGCTTATTATACCTTTTAGTAATCCTCTATGGTCAATTGGGGCGTAACCTCTCATTCCGAGAGCTACTGTTTATTCTCTTAGTACTGCGGTACTTGCTGAGTCTGGCATAAAGGGTACCTGGGTTTATTGCCTTGTATTTGCATTGTACTGTTTTCATGTGTTGACACTGAATTCTGATCTGCCTTGTTATATCTTAATGTTGGCCTGTCAATACAGTCTGCTTATTTTCCTAAAGGGAAGTGGGGTTCCGCCTAGGGCTAAAAAGAGAGCAGAAGACCCAAGATTACCAGCGGCTTCTGCAGAGGTAGAGCTACATTATACTACAGGGTGTGAATTTGGGCCTGCAAAATTCCCATATAGTGGTCTCTTAGAGCAGCAAATTGTCAGCCTTTAGTACTCAAGCAAGCTCAATGTGCAGTCAACTGGATTTCCCTTAGCTGGTGGCAACATTCAGCAAGAGGAAGGGTCACTTTAACCATGGGAAAGACTTTGCCCTCAATTTGAGTGACATTGCACACTGGGTGTAACATGCCAGCTGCCATGGTAAAGTAAACATGTATATGTTCTGTGGAAGGATGGAAGTAGCTGAATACCACAGGCAGGCCCGGATTTACTCCCTTTGCCGCCCCAAGGCCGGGCCCTTCAATGCCGCCCCCCCCCCCCCCCCACACACCACCAGAAAGAGCCCCCAGACATAATACGGTCAAAGACTGCAGACATGATACAGGAGATGGTCAGAGACTGCAGTTCCTATGGACATTAGTAGATAATGGCCGATCGGCCCTCTCACCTGACCCAGTGATACAGCAATGCTTCCCCTGATCAGGAGTCAGCTCACTCTGAATTGCTCGTGGCGACTCCGTTGGGTAGCACCCAGATCTGTATTCCTGCAATGACTCCATTCCTTTCTCCACCAGGGATGGCGCCAGGCTGTGTGGCTTTCCCTCTGGTGGCGCAGGGCAGCGGGGTTCTCTCTCTCTGATGGTGTTCCCTCAGCACTGCCCTCTCCCTCTGGAGCCCTGGGTGTACTTTCCTGGGTGTAGACCCCCCCAGGACAAACTACCCCCTTCCATTAGTACAGACCCCCCCAGGACAAACTACCCCCTTCCCTTAGTATAGACCCCCCAGGACAAACCCACCCCCCTCCCTTAGTACAGACCCCCCCAGGACAAACCCACCTCCCTTCATTACTACAGACCCCCCCAGGAAAAACCCACCTCCCTTCATTAGTACAGACCCCCCTGGACAAACGCCCCTCTATTAGTACAACCCCCCCAGGACAACCCCCCTCCATTAGCACAAACCCCCCCCCCAGGTCTACCCCTCTCCATTAGTACAACCCCGCCCCCAGGTCAACCCCTACCCCCTCCATTAGCACAGACCCCCCAAGGACAAACCGCCCCCCCTTCATTAGTACAGACCCCCAGGACAAAACCGCCCCCCCTTCATTAGTACAGACCCCCCAGGACAAAACCGCTCCCCCTTCATTAGTACAGACCCGCCAGGACAAAGCCCCCCCTTCATTAGTATAAACCCCCCAGGACAAACCCCCCCTTCACTAGTACAGACATCCCAGGACAACCCCCTCTCCATTAGTACAACCCCCCCCCCCAGGTCAACCCCCACCCCCTCCATTAGCACAGACCCCCCAAGGACAAACCGCCCCTCCCTTCATCAGTACAAACCCCCCAGGACAAACCGCCCCTTCACTAGTACAGACATCCCAGGACAACCCCCCCTCCATTAGTACAAACCCCCCCAGGTCTACCCCCCTCCATTAGTACAAACCCCCCCAGGACAAACCCCCCCCCCAGGAAAACCCCCTCTCCATTAGTACAACCCCCCCCCCCAGGTCAACCCCCACCCCCTCCATTAGCACAGACCCCCCAAGGACAAACCGCCCCTCCCTTCATCAGTACAAACCCCCCAGGACAAACCTCCCCTTCACTAGTACAGACATCCCAGGACAACCCCCCCTCCATTAGCACAGACCCCCCAAGGACAAACCGCCCCTCCCTTCATTAGTACAAACCCCCCCCCCTTCACTAGTACAGACATCCCAGGACAACCCCCCCTCCATTAGTACAACCCCCCCCCTCCATTAGTACAACCCCTCAGGATAACCTCCCCTCCAAGTGTGTACAATAGATAGAACAGATGGAGACAGGCACAGGCTTGGGCGGGACTCGGGAGTGAGAGACAGAGGAGAACACGCCCCCCCCGCCGTACAGAGACCAGCCGCTCCGATCTTCGACGGCTGCTCTCCTTCTCTGACAGGAGGAGGGAGGGGGGACGGGCTTGAGCAGCGAAAAAGACAGCGGTGGCGGCGGTGACCTGCGGAGGGAGCCGCCTCAGTCTGGACACAGAGAGGAGGAGGAGGGAGAGGAGCACTCTAGCGCTTCAGCGCCCCCACCTCTCTGGCGCCCGGGTGCACTGCATGCTGATGTTAGTGTGGGGGGCGGCGCCGCCCCTGTACCACTGCCGCCCCGAGGCCTGGCCTCGGTGGCCTTGTGGGAAATCCGGCCCTGACCACAGGGTATGGCTTTGGGCCTGGAGGATCCTTGTATGGTAGATTCTTAGAACAGTAAATTGTCAGCCTCCAGACCTCCAGCAAGGCCAATGTGGGGTTGACTGGATTTCCTAAACTGGTGGTGACATTTAGCAAGAGGGAGGTTCTCCTGAACCATTGAAAATGCTCTGCTCTCTGTTTAGGTACCATCACATCCTGGATGTAGCACTCCAGTGGATGCGGTGATTGTGAGAGGAGACATTCAGATGTACTGTGGAAGGATGGAAGTGGCTGAATACTAATGGGTGTGAATTCGTACTGCCATATGATGGACTTTTAGAGAAGTGGATTGTCAGACTTCAGTGCTTCAGCAAGGCCGAGTTGACTGGATTCTCCTTCGCTGCTGGTGACTCGCAGCAAGCAGGAGGGTCTCCTCAAGTGCAGAAAAGGCCCTGACCCCTGATTGTATAATATCCGCAGCAAAGGTGATGGTGATAGAAGACATTCATATGTACTATTGAAGGATCAAAGTTGTAAAACAACGTAGGGTGTATATTTGGGACTAAAGGATCCTTGTATGATGGACTTTTAGAGCAGAGGCTTGCCAGCCTTCAGAGCTCCATCAATGCCAGCATGCAGGTGACTGGATTCCTCCCAGATGTCAGGAGTAGGGTTGAGATTCAAATTTGGTTTCAACCAAATTTTGACTCAAGTTTCTACAAATTGAGTTTAACCACTTCCAGACCGCTGCACACCGATAAACGTCCTTACTTTGAAGAGAAATATCGTTGTTATGGCAGCAGCTAGCTGCCATAACCCCAGTATCCTCTTCTTCGGCCGGCGGTGCGCTTTCCGATAAGAGTGGTCTCTGCGGAGGAATAGCCGCAAGATCACTTTTATTGGTGGCAGGAGAGGGCCCCCCCTCCCGCCATGCTCCGGTGCCCTCCACTGTTTACCGGAGCCGTCGGCACCGGCAGAGGCGATCGTATCTTCACCCTTGCTGGAAATGGAGACAAGTGAGGGGAAGGTGGCCCCCACCCGTCACTATAACATTGCAGGGTGGAAGCGACGTCAAAATGTCAATTCCACCGATAGCTCTTAAAGGGCCTTTTTAAAAAAAAAAAAAATTAAATGACAATTTTTTTTTTATTGAATTTAAGTGTAAATATGAGATCTGAGGTCTTTTTGACCCCAGATCTCATATTTAAGAGGTCCTGTCATGCTTTTTTTCTATTACAAGGGATGTTTACATTCCTTGTAATACGAATAAAAGTGACACCATTTTTTTAAAAGACAGTGTAAAAATAAAAGGTAAAATAAATAAGAAAAAAAAAAATGTAAACGCGCCTCGTCCCGCCGAGCTCGCGTGCAGAAGCGAACGCATATGTGAGTATGCGAAAATGGTGTTCAAACCACACATGTGAGGTATCGCTGCGATCGTTAGAGCGAGAGCAATAATTCTATCCATAGATCTCCTCTGTAACTCAAAACATGTAACCTGTAGAATTTTTTAAATGTTGCCTATGGAGATTTACAAGGGTAAAAGTTTGTTGCCATTCCACGAGCGGGTGCAATTTTGAAGCGTGACATGTTGGGCATCAATTTACTCGGCGTAACATTATCTTTCACAATATATAAAAAAAATTGGGCTAACTTTACTGTTGTCTTATTTTTTAATTCCAAAAAGTGTATTTTTTTCAAAAAAAGTGCGCTTGTAAGACCGCTGCGCAAATACGGTGTGACAGAAAGTATTGCAACAACTGCCAATTTATTCTCTAGGGTCTTAGAAAACAAATGTATAATGTTTAGGGGTTCTAAGTAATTTTCTAGCAAGAAAAACTATTTTTAACTTGTAAACAACAAATCTCAAAAAGAGGATTGGTCCTTAATTGGTTAAATTGCTTTGAGGAATTGTTTTTGATGGTCAATTTTGGTCTTTTGGAGCATTGCTAGATATGCTATTGTCAAAAATCAAAGGGGGTACAGCTGGGGAGGGGACAGGCTTGGGGGATGACTTAAAGCTGTATATGATGTTCCAGTATCACCACACATTTTGGGGATAGCCTCAACAACCTCCTTAAGATAGTTTTTAAGAGTACAATACGAATTAAGTAGCTCCTTAGGGTTATGAAAGCACCTTTCACCTGTCCTGGGCCTGTTCTTATGCCAAGAAACTGCCCCTCAGTTGTTTGATGTTATACATGAATGGATAAGGTTGTTCTGCACTGCATACAAATTAATGGACCCCAATATAACTTCCCCTCGGTCTGGCATATCTGACTTCCATTTCATTTACATGCTAATTTTCTTGGATCAAACACTGGGGAAAGAAACCATTGCCATTGGCTCTAGTCTTTTATGACCTTGAATCTTTGAACGAACTCTTGAGAAAAAGTCCAGCTGGAAAACGTTCATGTTGGACCGGGTTTCCCCTTCAACGTCCTTCGCTTGAAAGCTATAAAACGGTATTGGCTGGTAATTAAATCTAGCCATGTTTACCTGGCAATTCTTGCCAGAAGCGAAATGGGTGAACAATGATCAAAGATCATCTGATTAGCTGTAGAGTCGGAAGGCCGGTAGCGCAAAGGCCCCACACCTCCTCTTCACTCATCTCATGTAGACTGCACGCAGCCAAATTTCCAGGCTTGGGTCCCAGCCTGCCTTGCTCGGGCAAAACCCAATCTCTGCTAGGTGTGAGGCTAATGCAAATTTAAGTATTTGGCAGGAACTGTCAACATGCTGGCTTAGTGTTGTACGCCTGGAAGCCCTCGTCTTGTTTAATTGGTGAGCATTTTGCTTTGTAAAGTCCTCACAAATTAAATTTGTTCTTTTAGTTTACATCATACAGGAATTCTGGTTTAAAGAGACCCTGTCAGTTCCATAAACATACCCAAATGGCAGGTCCCTGTAATAGAGAAATCTCAAGGAGAAGAGTGTTAAAGACATCCTGTGCTTTGGGAAAAAAAGAAGTACCCACTGCTAACATCATTCTGTTGATTGTTGCCTAATTCATTGGCTTTGTTATATTTTAATAAAATATTTAAAAAGGGGAAATGTGCGCTACTAATAGCAAACAGCTGCCGACATCAGCAATAATGGGGCGTACACACGGTCGGACTTTTCGACCGGACTGGTCTGACGGACGCCGACGGATCAAATCCGGCGAACAATCCGATCGTGTGTGGGCTTCACCGGAACTTCAGCGGACTTTTCCAGTCGCAAATCTGAAGGACTTTAGATTTGGAACATGCTTCAAATCTTTATGTCGTAACTCCGCCGGACCCAGAAATCCGTTCGTCTGTATACTAGTCCGACGGACAAAAACCGACGCTAGGGCAGATATTGGCTACTGGCTATCAATTTCCTTGTTTTAGTCCGGTGTACGTCATCAAGTACGAATCCATTGGACTTTGGTGTGATCGTGTGTAGGCAAATCCGGTCGTTAGAAAGTCCTTTGAAAGTCCACCAAAAGTCTGTCGAAAGTCTGTCGGACGGGCTGTCAGACATTTGTAGCTGAAAAGTCCGACCGTGTGTACACAGCATAAGACTAATTGCAATGGAATATGAAAACACAGAAAAGATGCAGCGCCAAATATATATATCGACCCTGGAATGTTATCCGGGGATGTGAACCAAATTATAAGGAGCTTGGGTAAAAGCGCCAAGTGTATATACAATCAGTGAGTGGACTGAAAATAAAACAATAATATTGAAAAGCATTCAAAATGGTGACACAAACATGTGTGCAGTGCTAACTGCATATATATTCAAGGAGTAATCCTGATGGTACATAGGCAGTGTATGGAAAAGCCCTGGGGCCATCATTAAAAAAAAATATATATATAGAATTATGAGTTTGAATTTTTTTTTTTTTACAAAATTCTGAGTTTGAAAGTCAGAATTCTGAGACTGAAAGTCAGAATTATGCAGTGAAACCTAATGTGATACTCAAAACAAAATGTATAGACCTATGATGGCCACAAAATATCTCATAAATGATACCCTCTATATAAAGAACATAGTCCAAAATAGTAACATAAAAGTCACTCAGATGAAAATAAAGATCATCATATCATGTTCAATCTCTTAAATATGATACCAAGATGTAAAAGTAGCAATGAAACTGTAAAAAAAAACAGGGTGATGTCCACACATGACACCCGGGAATGTGCCTCCAACACCAGGGGTAAGGGGTGGGTACTCTTACCTGAAGCTGTGGACCCACACGCCAGCGGCGGCGAGTCAAACAAGCATAGATAATGTTAAGGATAATGTTAAGGAACTCGCTCTCCAACTCGGACTACTTTAAATGGACTGGCGTGCATCCATGTACATCAGGCCGAATATAGCATAAACACTCGAGCCTCAATGGTGAAGTTCCTGGTATATGTAGTACTTCAGAGGAGCAGCGTAGATCATATGGAAAAAAGAAGGCCTCCACATAGTGCAGATCAATCCAACATTACAAAAATGTATTTAAGTAAAAAAAGTACAACCATCGCTTCTGATGCGTACAAAAATAGATCACAGATCAATCCAACATTATAAAAATTTACTTAAAGTGGTTGCAAACCCTTACAGACCACTTTTTGCTACAGGTAAGCCTATAATAAGGCTTACCTGTAGCTACCCAGGATATCTCCTAAACCTGCACGGTTTAGGAGATATCCCCTGTATTTGCATGTGCCGACGCCATCGGCACATGCACACTGAAGCAATCTGAAGCAATGGCACGTACGTGCCATTGCCATCGGCTTCCGCGCACATGCACGGGAGTGACGTCATTGCGGCTCTGGCCAATCACAGCGCCGCAGCCGCGATACCTGGAAGTAACCCCTATCTCAGATGAGTATTACATAAAGTGGAGGGCCATCCTAAAAAAAAAAAATAAAATTACATTAATATTCTTAAAAAAGTATATAAAAAAAAAAAAATTGGAAAAAAAAAAAATTTACTCACCAGAAACCCCTGTTGCTAGGCAGTCTTCCTAATCTGCCTCTTCCTATTCCGATGTGATGTTTCTTCTGTTTCCTCCTCCTCGGCGAGCGGCCCCGTTGTCTTCTGGGATATGTGTGTGTTCCAGGAAACAACGGGGCCATTCACAAAGCGCCGTGTGGCTCATGCATGCACAGTAGGAAACGGGCAGTAAAGCCGCAAGGTTCCACTGCCTGTTTCCCTTAGTTAGGATGGCGGCGCTGGCAGCCAATCCGATTAGAGGATCGGTCTCGGGGGGGCGGCATCGAGGGCTCGTTTGGCAGGTAAGTGCCCTTATTAAAAGTCAGCAGCTACAGTGTTTGTAGCTGCTGACTTAAAAAAAAACAAAAAAAAAAAACGGACGGAACACCCCTTAATGAGCTAATATGCTATGCAGATTCTAATGCCGTGTACACACGATCGGACATTCCGACAACAAAATCCATGTTTTTTTTCCAACAGATGTTGGCTCAAACTTGTCTTGCATACACACGGTCACACAAATCTTGTTGGAAATTCTGATCGCCAATAACGCGGTGACGTACAACACGTACGACGAGCCGAGAAAAAGGAAGTTCAATAGCCAGTGCGGCTCTTCTGCTTGATTCCTGAGCATACGTGGAACTTTGCGCGTCGGAATTGTGTACACACGATCGGAATTTACGACAACGGATTTTGTTGTCGGAAAATTTGTGATCCAGATCTCAAATTGTGTTTGTCGAAAATTCGACGGAAAATGTCCCATTGAACATTTCCCGTCGGAAAAACCGACCGTGTGTATGCGGCATAACAGTTATCCAATATCCAAACGCTGTGACAGGTTAAATAAGCAATAAGATTAGCCCTTAACCCAACCCAACCCCCCCCCCCCAAGACTTAACTTAAAAAAACCTAACCACAACACTTATAACCTGGGTTGTCTAGCGGTTACTTGAGCTGTAGTTAACTGACTTCACATCTAATGGTGCCTGCATAGTTCCAGAACCAATAAAACTTGGCAGAGCCAGCGCCATGACTGCAAGGTTGTTATTCTGGCCAACCCTGTAAAGGTGGCATTCTTCTCACCACCACCAATGTAAGGGATCGATGACCCTCGATAGACCAATCTTACCAGTGATTCTCTGGGGTAAAAACTATGAGATATGCTTATGTTTATATGTTTATATGTTTATTTTCTATGGTTTTCAGCTCCATCTAGTGGCCATAATGAGGTATAGTCTTGAATTACTTCAATCAGGAAAATACCACATTATGGCCATTAGATGGAGCTCACTATCATAAGAAATAAATATATAAGACCCCGGGATTACTTAAAAAAACAGCTGGGCAAATGATGAGACATTCCTAGAGCAAATTTTGTTTTATAAATAAACCCCATAAGTTTGATTTTTTTTTATAGCTAAATCCCTTTTTTTAAAAGTTAGGGATGTAAAGTTTATTCTCTGCTGTTCATGTCCCCACTGGGGAGATTCACTTTCTTTATTTGTCCTGGTTATCATTGTTACCGAGACAAAAAGTGGTGGGAAAACCAAAAGAATCCTCACAAGAACAAGAGGTAAGGGGAAATGCTACAATTGGATTGCCTGTTCCAGTGACTCACTATGTATAGATTTTCTCTCACTTCCTGTTACATCTCCTGAAGGGAAATGTCCCGAACAGGACACAGATAGGGTTTCCACCTTTTCTTCAAGCCAAACCCAAACACTTTAGTGGCCTGGGACACCTTTGGGTGCCCCAAGTAGAATAGTATTGTGATGCACATAGCATGCAACAGCAAAATGTGGGTGTGACCAAATTGCTCTTGCTGACATCATTGCCTCAGACAGCCGCCCGCAGCTCCCAAATGGTGACAGATTTCTGTGTGACTATCTTGGTTAATTGGGGAGCCACAGCTTGGTCTGCACAATGTGTCCGGTTTTCAGTCAGCCTGAAACCCGGACACGTGATTCAAAACCCGGACTGCCTGGGTGAATCCTGGACAGGCGGAAACCTTAACCACTTCAAGACCGAGCCTCTTTTTTATATGTGGTGTTTACAAGTTAAAAACATTTTTTTTTGCTAGAAAATTATTTAGAACCCCCAAATGTTATACATTTTTTTCCAAACATCCTAGAGAATAAAATGGCGGTCGTTGCAATACCTTCTGTCACACCGTATTTGCGCAGCGGTCTTACAAATGCACTTTTTTTTTTAAAACACACTTTTTTTAATTGAAAAATAAGACAACAGTAAAGTTAGCCTAATTTATTTTGTTACGCTGAGTAAATTGATACCCAACATGTCATGCTTCAAAATTGTGCCCGCTTGTGGAATGGCGACAAACTTTTACACTTAAAAATCTCCATAGGCCACATTTAAAAAATTCTACAGGTTGCATGTTTTGCGTTACAGAGGATGTCTAGGGCTAGAATTATTGCTCTCACTCTACCGATCGCGGCAATACCTCACACGTGTGGTTTGAACACCGTTTTCATATGCGGGCGCTACTCACGTATGCGTTCGCTTCTGTACGCGAGCTCGGTGGGACAGGACACGCTTTAATTTTTTTTTTTATTTTACCTTTTTCTTTTTACTTTTACACTGTTTAAAAAAAAAAAAAAATGTGTCACTTTTATTCCTATTACAAGGAATGTAAACATCCCTTGTAATAGAAAAAAAAGCCTGACAGGACCTATTAAATATGAGAACTGGGGTCAAAAAGACCTCACATCTCATATTTACAATAAAAAATAAAAAATTGTCATTTAGAAAAATAAAAAAAATAAATTGGCCCTTTAAGAGCTATGAGCGGAAGTGACGTTTTGACGTCGCTTCCGCCCTGCAGTGTCATGGAGACGGGTGGGGGCCATCTTCCCCTCAATCGTCTCCATGTCAGTCCAAGGGACAGACACGATCGCCTCCGCTGGCAGGTCCGGTAAGCGGCGGAGGGCACCGGATCGCGGTGGCCCTCTCCCGCCTCCGATAAAAGTGATCTCACTGCGAATCCGCCGCAGAGACCACTTTTATCTTGTACCGGACCGCCGGCCGAACACCGGGATACTGGGGTTATGGCAGCTAGCTGCTGCCATAACAACGATATCCGTCCCCAAAGTAGGGACGTACACCGACGTGCGGCGGTCCGGAAGTGGCTAGACACAGACAGCAAAAAAATACTTGCAGGGACCTTGCAGTGTCAGTGTTCTAAGTCTACTGATGCTAGCGTAGCCTGCCTGAAATCTTATTTCATATTGTTTTTGTATCTGTATTGGGTTTTATCTAAGTTTAGATATTGTTTGCCTCTTCCTTGTTGCTGGGGATTGTCCTCAGTATCAAAAACAAAATAAGTGTAGCGCTAAAAAGAGGGGTCAAAAAATGGAGTCTATGGACTGACAGTTCAAAGTTCGTGTGTTAAAAGGAACATCCTTGGAGAAAAGATGAAAAGTCCTCTGGAACAGATCTCAACAAGAGTGTAAACCATCTGTAGAGGGAGCCCACACACCACCAATGAAAGTGAAAATGCTTACCGGACTCGGTGGACCCAACAAGGCATACGCCAGGTGGAGTCAATCAGGCTTAGGTGGTGCTGGACTACAGTTGGCCCGGAAGGGCAGAGTTGGTGGAGTGGCTTCCACGTGGCTGTATTCCTCAAACGTAATTGGGCCCAAAGGTATAGAGTGCGGCACACGTACAACGTATCTCTCAGATCAGCGTTGGAACCAGCAATAACAGCAGCAAATGAAGGAAGAGAAGGAATGGCCAAATAGTGTAAATCCGTTTAAATGGAAATTTATTAAAAGTAGTATACGCTCACATGAAAAGGTATCTAAAAACAGCGCTGTGAAGAAGTGGCGACAGTGGGGTCCTACCCAAGATTAAAGACACCTTGGCCTCTCATGTTCTCCTTCTTTTTCCTCCTTCGAATTCTCCACCCTCCCCTGGTGCCTCTCTTAGGTCTGCGCCCCTTTTTCTGGGTCTTTGGTCCTCGTGAAAAACCTGTCCACTGCGTGAGTTAGTACTAGGGGGATAGTACACATGGGGTGACTGATTATACCTGGATCCAAAATCATGTTTATACTGGTCCCTGTATTCATCATCCCATGCATCTCGAAGGGGAAGAAACCTGTTATGGGTGGTGGGGGGGGGGTGGTTCGTAATACTGGGAGTTGGCAGAATACGTGTCAACATAAGCACCCTGTCGGGATAGAGAGGTATCACGTCGTCCTGAATATGAATTGGAGGACATATTGTGACCATGTTGACCCCTTCCCCCACGTTTACCTCTATTGTTACCCCTACCTCTCTGATTAACGTAGGGAGTATGGGGGTGTATGGGTCTATTGCGTGAAGGGGATTCGTATCTGGAATCTGCTCATCTCATGAGGCCAACCGGGGTGGCTGTCGGTGGGGCCTCCGTGTAAGCTATTGTTGGAGCAGAGGGTTAGGGAGTCCCACTATAGACGGCAGGGTGGTGGTAACAACCGGATTGGCAGTATACAGTTTTTGCCAACCAAAAACATTACCAGTCTTGTAATCACCTACATCCCTGGAATACTTTTTTTGTTTTTTACTTCTCTGCTCTTTATCTTCCTTCTCAAGATGTTTTTGGAGATTGGAAGAGAGGGCAGTGTATTCAGGGGAGTTCTTATGAGTTAAAAGTTTATCTTTGAGCTCTTTAATCTCATTATCTAACATGGAAAGTTTATTACGTTTCTTGGTAATGAGGATCCCTATGAGATAGACTCCTGCCTCATTAAAGTATTTATACCAAGAATCAATTTCAGGTTCACCTTGTGGTGGGTGTACGTCCCACCTGAGACTTCTGGGAACCATGCGTTCAGAGACATACTGTTCCAAAAACGCCACGTCCCACTGTAGGTGAAGTTCAGAGGACATGATGTTTTTGAGTCTCAAAAACAAACCACCTAATTCGGTGTCACTACTTGTGACTACAAAGACACCCTCCGTATTGACGGTTCGGGAGGCCCTGTAGTCAAAGACATCCATATTGCTAAGAATGTAAATGGGCTGCAGCAGAATCCGCTCTCAAAAACAAACAAGATATATATACACAATAATTCTGTGCTACCAAAAGGGGGATAAAACAGCAGCTAACACAACCAGCAAGTGTAAACAATGTCAAAAAACAAAATAAGTGTAGCGCTAAAAAGAGGGGTCAAAAAATGGAGTCTATGGACTGACAGTTCAAAGTTCGTGTGTTAAAAGAAACATCCTTGGAGAAAAGATGAAAAGTCCTCTGGAACAGATCTCAACAAGAGTGTAAACCATCTGTAGAGGGAGCCCACACACCACCAATGAAAGTGAAAAGGCTTACTGGACTCGGTGGACCCAACAAGGCATACGCCAGGTGGAGTCAATCAGGCTTAGGTGGTGCTGGACTACAGTTGACAGACTGGACTACTCCTCAGTAGACAGACCAAGAAGAAATATTATTTCTAAATTTTGAATATTTATTTCTCTTTGGCAAATCAGCAAGAGTTTTATTACCAGTTGTGCATGCTAGGAGAGGGTTTAATGTATTATATTCAGATTGACCTTGACGAAGGGTCCCTGTTTGAGGTTGTTGCCCACAGAGACGGCTTTTTTGGAGGAGACCTAAATGACACACAGGTGGACTCTTTTTTACTAATTAGGTGACTTCTGAAGGCAATTGGTTCCACTAGATTATAGTTAGGGGTATCAGAGTAAAGGGGGCTGAATACAAATGCCTCCCACACTTTACAGATATTTATTTGTAAAAAAATTGGAAAACCATTTATCATTTTCCTTCCACTTCACAATTATGAGTCACTTTGTGTTGGACTATCACATAAACTCCCAATAAAATACATTTATGTTTTTGTTTGTAACATGACAAAATGTGGAAAATTTCAAGGGCTATGAATATCAAGGCAATGTATATGGTCATATATGTCACCAAGCAGACTCCGCACCTTTGTATACAGTATAGCTGTCATCTGGGCAGAGTTTTTTCTTTTGGGTGTGGGGGCTGAGAGGTCAGTAATGGGGGAGAAGTTGTTGGGTTCAGTTTTGTGTCAGATGTGTGTGTGTGTTCGGTGAGCGTGGGGCACCATGGTTGACATGGATTTACATTGCTGGATGATGTGATTGACAGTGGAATGTACATCGTGGGTCAATTCGTTTTTTTTTTTTTTTCTATTTATTAACTTTTCAAAAACTGTGCTTGAGTTTTTACTGTGTACCCCTACTCAATTACAACAAAGTAAAATATAAATAAAAACACAAACCCAGTTTTTGACATGTTCTACAATGCCACTCACCCAATGACAGCTCCTCAATATAAGGGAAGGGAAGGCTAAAAATGAAGACATCATTGCCCACATATGGTCAAACACTCAACTCATCTCCACCCACAAACTCCTGACGTGAGCTTACCCCAGAACTACCCTATAACTAATGATTGATGATGAACAAATATCAGGAAATTTGTCCAAAGAGGAGTTTGGTGGGATGGAGCCCAAGACCAGTTATGTTGGATGGATATTTTCTATCCACATAGTTTGCAATGACCTGGAAAAAGGACCCCTTTCTGCATCATTAATCCCAGTCCTTGAGGCAAAGACCATTAGTGACCCATCGCTTTGCTGCAGAGGAATTAGAAATGTCAGACCCACCATATCTGGGGTAAAGGACACAGTTCTGGACTGTCACATAGCTCCTTCCTACAGCACACAATGTCCACTCCAACCACAAAGAGCCTACAAATGACTTACTTTTCATGTCCTCATTTCCTGCCAAAGGACCATATGGCCAACCAATCAATGTGCATATTAGTCAGCACACCATGGATCTTCAGATAACATCCAAAGGTCTTATTCCAAAGTGATCAAATCACAACGAAAAAGTGCAACGTTTTTGGGCCGCCAAGAACCCCTTCATCAGGCTTGAGATGTGTACATTGATCTGTGATGTTTTCGGTTTCCAGCTGGCTGTTTCTGCAGCACATGCTCTCCTCAAGCCCATTCCAGCAACATGTGCAATGGGAATTTTGACACTGGGTCATGTGAAGAACCAGATCCTAGGATGAGAACTGAACATCTTTGGACCCTCTACAATCTGCTCTCCGATATTTACGTGTGACTAATGGGAGCTACAGACCAACTTTAGCTATCCCCTAGCCAATAACTAATCAAAACCAAATGTACCAAATGTTCTCTCATCTAACACGAATGTCCCAAAGCTGCATCTCAATTCTTTTCCATAACGGTCCCTCTAACTCTCCATTGTATCATTCCTTCCTGTGTGGTAAATGAAGCTAAAATGCACTGAATACAGTTACCGCTAAATGAGCTTCCTGTGGCTAATTAATGCTAAATTGCAATTTATGAAACAAAAGTTGATGCTAAAAATGAATTACTGATGATTAACATGAATTTTCATAAACAAGAGACTCACGACATTGGAGCGGATGAGGAAGTAATGTTTATTTGTTAACTTGAATAGCAGCTGGGGTTTGTTTCAGTAATTACTTTTGTAACAAAAAAAATCTATGAAGACTGCACTCCATCTAATAGTAAAAACTTTCATTTGCACATATCAGGTAAAAGAAAGGTGTTCCCTGCTAATGTGTTTCAGTCAATAGCCTTGGTCGATTAATGAGGACTATGGTCAGGAATGACTAAAACCTAACCCCATAATGGATTTTTACAAGTGGCTGGAGTGCTGGCTTTGTGTACTTTTGGAAGAGAGCTGCCGAACGCCGTCTGCAGCTGTTGGGGATCATTTCTGCTACCGGGGGAGCTGATCAAGTGTTGTTTCTCTGAATTATTTCTGAGATCCTTGATGGTGGACTATATAAGGTGGTTAGTGAAGGGCTTTCCAAGCACAAGAAAACCCATAACCTTTTACTGGGTGACAACTGATAACCCTTGAGTTCAACCAAAAGAATTAATGAAATACATCCATAACCATCAAGTAGGATTTGTACTGCATAGGCAGGCTTCCGATCAGATATGTCGGGCTATCTACCTCATTTCAATTCTTTGCTCCTCTTGGGATGGGAGGCCACAGCGGAATTGACTGCTGCTTTCTCTGGATACCAGGAAAGCCTTTGACGCTTTGTCGTGGTCATATCTGATTGGAATGTTGTCTAAGTGGCACTTTGGCCCTAAGTTTCTGTCCTTTTAAGGGACTCTATACAGCAACCCGGCTGCCTAAATATGAGTAAAGGGCTATACCCCAGCATCTCTCTCTATTGCCTCGGGTACAGGATAGTGTTGCCCCTTCTCTCCGCTTCTTTTCATTATTGCGATAGAAACCCTGGCAGTCAATATTTGGTCACACCCAGATGCTCTTGGAGTGGAGAGTGGGGGGAAACAACATTAATGCGTGTTTTTTTCCGATGACTTGCTTCTTTTTGTAACTTCCCCTCATACTTTGCTCTTGTCGCTTATGGACCTATTAGCTCCCTTTAAACACATCTAAGGCTTAGTGGTTAATTGGGCAAAACCAGAAGCCCTTAATATTAAACTGGATGAGGATGCTAAGCCTGAAGCGACAGTTGGCCCCCTTAATAGCATCTCTCTATAAAGCCAATTATCTAACCCTGTTTCCCAAACTGTTACGGGAGGTGGAGGTGTGGTCGTCTTTGGGTCATTTATCATGGATGGGTAGAATCGCGGCCTTCAAAATGGTACTCTTACCTAGAATTTTATACTATTTCCGTCAATCTACAGAGGTTTCAGAATCAGCTCTTAAACTTTGACTGGAACCCCTGGGGCCATAGACTTCAACGTTGTATGCTTTATAGCAGTGGTCATCAACCCTGTCCTCAGGACCCACTAACAGGCCAGGTTTGCAATATAACTGAAATACATCACAGGTGATATAATTTGCTGCTCAGTGATTGCAGTATTCTAGTCTGCATCTCCCTAAGGTAATACATAAAACCTGGCCTGTTAGTGGGCCTGAGGACAGGGTTGATGACCACTGTTTTATAGGACTTGAGAGACCGATGGCTTGGGTTTTCCAGACCTTAAGAAATACTACAATGCTGCCCAGATCATACAGTTATTCCAACTATACTCTGAATCCTATAGACCTGACTGGGTGGCCTTGGAGGCTCAGGCTACTGGGCCCCAGCCCATCGACCTTTTGATGTGGATTCCTTCCAGACAATGACAGACACTCCTCTGCCCCGCATTGTCTCATTTGTTGCATCTGTGGGACACACTGTGTAAATCTGCATCGCTCTGGTCTCCCCATACCCCTGCCGTGCCTATTTTTAACCATCCGGCGTTCCCATCCGGTCTATGACCCCAAGAGTTCCGATGGTGGCTTAATCACATTGAAAACTTTCTTGATCATAGAGAGGTGCGCCCCGCTTCATATCTCACCCAACAGCTTGGCATCCCGGCCTCTGAGGCGTAACGCTTTTAGCAAATATGACATTTTCTCAGGTCTGTGCACAGAATTACGCTTGATATCTCTACTTGTACAGCCTTAAAAAACAGGTGTGAGCACCAGAGGGGTAGCGTGTTGGAGCTATATAAGCTTTTCGTTAATACTGTAGATACAGTACCTTGAAAAAGTATTCATACCCCTTAAAATTTTCCACATTTTGTCATGTTACCACCAAAAACGTAAATGTATTTTATTGGGATTTTATGTGATAGACCAACACAAAGTGGCACATAATTGTGAAGTGGAAGGAAAATGATAAATGGTTTTCCAAATGCTTTACAAATAAATGTGTGAAAAGTGTGGCATGCATTTGTATTCAGCCCCCCCCCCCCCCCCCCGAGTCAATACTTTGTAGAACCCCCTTTCTCTGCAATTACAGCTGCAAGTCTTTTGGGGGATGTCTCTACCAGCTTTGCAAATCTAGAGAGGGACATTTTTGCCCATTCTTCTTTGCAAAATAGCTCAAGCTCTGTCAGATTGGATGGAGAGCATCTGTGAACAGCAATTTTCAAGTATTGCCACAGATTCTCAATTGGATTTAGGTCTGGACTTTGACTGGGTCATTCTAACTCATGAATATACTTTGATATAAACTATTCCATTGTAGCTCTGGCTGTATGTTTAGGGTCGTTGTCTTGCTGGAAGGTGAACCTCCTTCCCAGTCTCAAGTCTTTTGCAGACTCTAACAGGTTTTCTTCTAAGATTGCCCTGTATTTGGCTCCATCCATCTTCCCATCAACTCTGACCAGCTCCCCTGTCCCTGCTGAAGAAAAGCATCCTCACAATATGATGCTACCACCACCATGTTTCACGGTGGGGATGGTGTGTTCAGGGAGATGTGCAGTGTTAGTTTTCCGTCACACATAGTGTTTTACTTTTAGGCTAAAAAGTTCAATTTTGGTCTCATCTGACCAGAGCACCTTCTTCCACATGTTTGCTGTGTCCCCCACATGGCTTCTCACAAACTGCAAACAGGACTTTTTATGGCTTTCTTTCATCAATGCCTTTCTTCTTGCCACTCTTCCATAAAAATTTGTGGAGAGCACAACTAATAGTTGTCCTGTGGACAGATTCTCCCACCTGAGCTGTGGATCTCTGCAGCTCCTCCAGAGTTACCATGGGCCTCTTGGCTGCTTCTCTGATGAATGCTCCTTGCCGAGCCTGTCAGTTTAGATGGATGGCCATGTCTTGGTAGGTTTGCAGTTGTGCCATACTCTTTCCATTTTCGGATGATGGATTGAACAGAGCTCCGTGAGATGTTCAAAGCTTTGGATATTTTTTTTAAACCTAACCCCGCTTTAAACTTTTCCACAACTTTATCCCTGACCTGTCTGGTGTGTTCCTTGGCCTCCATAATGCTGTTTGTTCACTAAGGTTCTCTAACAAACCTCTTCACAGAACAGCTGTATTTATACTGAGATTCAATTGCACATAGGTGGACTCTACTTACTAATTAGGTGACTTCTGAAGGCAATTGATTCCACTAAATTTTAGTTAGGGGTATCAGAGTAAAGGGGGCTGAATACAAATGTCCCCCCCCCCCCCCAAAACACTTTTCACATATTTATTTGTAAAAATGTTAAAAATCATTTATCATTTTCCTTCCACTTAACAATTATGTGCCACTTTGTGTTGATCTATCATATAAAATCCCAATAAAATAAGTTTACGTTTTTAGTTGTAACATGATAAAATGTGGAAAATTTCAAGGGGTGTGAATACTTTTTCAAGGCACTGTAAATTGTCTTACATGTTGGTTTGGGGAAAGCATTTTGGGGTGGAAATTTCTGAGGAGGAATAAAAGGAATGGTCTATGCAGGCACTAATAAGCGGCAAGGATGGGTGGCAATGATAGGCACTGACAGGCAGCACTGATAGGTGGCACTGATGGGTGGCAAGAATGGGAGGATGTCATATAAGTGCTCCCACCTGTCATTTCACCATACGGCAGGTGGGAAGAAGTTAATTAAAATCTCAAATATAAATCAATTACATATAAAAAATATATTTAAAAAAAAAACTGTCATTTTCGTTTTTTTGCCAAGTGTATCCTGAATTTTTGGTTTTAGTTCAGAATTTTCATTTGGGTGCAAAGGGCCATGTCCACTTGGAAGAGCCAGTAGCATGACACCAAAGATGTTTTTAGCTGACTTTTAGGGTCCACTAAAGGGGCATTTCCTTTACTGACCACAAATGTAAGGGGCATTTTCCTAACAACCCCCAATGGACTATGCTTAGCAGGGGTTCTCTGTAACCTGAAAATTATTTCAAGGGTTCCTCTGGTGTAAAAAGATTAAACCCAAACTTATGTTCATCTATCTGCTGCAAGATCTGATTTGTTCAAACCTTTCCAGGATATGACTTTAACATGACCTCAAGCTCTGTGCAAACTTCTGGAAAAAAAAGCTGGTAGCAAATTATAAGGACCATTGTGGGAAATATCTCGACAAGAACTGTTGTCACAATTGTGGCTGGTTGCAGATTAAAATACATACTATGTATGTAATTTTAAATATCATTACATTACAGTACAGTGAGAAAACTGATGTCACCTGGGGTTTTCCTGTAAGGACCTTGCCAGATTCTAAAGTTGTGACCCAAATAAAAAGAGCAAGCTAAATATATTCAGTTTTTGCAAGGTTTTAATGACTTTTCTGGCACAAAGGAGTTAAAGCAACTCAACAACTGATTCGCTTCGTTCAATTTCCATCTTTTTCCCATAATCCCCTTGTGCCAAGCAGGAGCTACTTACAGGAAGGTCATCAATCTGCTATTCACCCATATGATTCATTGAGAAGGACATTGCACTTCCAAGGCTCCATGGACTGTCACTGGGATAAGTAAGAGCCTTCTACCGGGACCGCTTGAGAGGTGACAGATTACCAACATCCTGTGCTGCTTTGCTGCCAGAATGCTTATGTATTTTTAAAAGGCCAACAATTTTCACATCAGCAAAAGAGATGGCACAGAGATTTGTCATTGGTGGCGTGACACCCTAGCAAAAAAATTGAGTAGCTACATCACTTAAGGTCAAAATTGTTTAATAAAAAGGAACTGCGACCTGTAGAAGCGTGTCAGATAAAATACCATCTCGTCCTAATGGTACTTGTACAGCTTGATATAACAACTGCCAAACGAAGAAGAGTGTCAGGCACCAAATGCTGTTCAGGTTTCTGCTGTGTACTGATATACGTGTGTAAGGCCCGGTCACCCCTGAGCTATCTGAAACACAATTTGAAGAAATTTAACGCTCTACACTAGGATGTTTATTATATTCTATGGACTTTCACACGCGTTTTGGCTGTCAGGCCTTAATCATGGCTTAATCAGCTATGATTAAGGCCTGATGGTCGAAACGTGTTGACTGTTTTACAGCTGTTTCATGCCATTTCAATAAAGGATAATTACCATTTCACCTTTACCCGAGTGCAGACTGCCCCTCCAGTGGTCTACAGTTTACAGAGGCATCAGCAGCCTCAGTCTGAGCACTGGGTAGAGGTAGAGGTAAAAGTTCAGCTCAAGTGTGAATGGAGCCTAATAAAAACCTTTAAGGAGCAACCACTGAAGCAAAGCTTTCCCAGCTGTGTAAACCTTAGGAGACTTCTGGGTCTTGTGCATCAACTTACACCAGTGTTTCTCAACTCCAGTCCTCAAGGTGCCCCAACAGGTCATGTTTTCAGGCTTCCCATTATTTTGCACAGGTGATTCGATCAGTTTCACTGCCTTAGTAATTACCACAGCCGTTTCATCTGAGGGAAATCCTGAAAACATGACCTGTTGGGGCGCCTTGAGGACTGGAGTGGAGAAACACTGACTTACACCCCCTTTAGATCACATCCCTAGGAAGAACAAGCAGAATGTTAATCGACAATGTGACTAAAACTTGTGGACAATTGACTATTACACCTATATGTACTTAATTGGTCACCTTACACCAGCAAAACCATGGGCATTAATATGGAATTTTAAGCAAACGAGAGACAATGCCACCATCTAAGTGTGAGCATAAGATAAAAGTAATGCACTCACTGAATAATGAATATAATCAGCATGTCTTTAGTGTAAATTAGGTCATCTATGGAGCAGCAGAAATTTGCAGGCAAGCAGCTGGTAGATGCAGAGTTTGGCCAGGAAGCTGCTGAATGGAGGGAGAAGAGGAACCATTGTGGTGCTTGGAGCTGGAACGCAAGCTGTCGGGCCTGCCCTGTGGCTTCCAGGTCTCTTCAGCCCACTTGGCAATGGTCAGCTCTACTTAGAGATGGCATCATTACGTAAAAAAAATGGGTGTGGTTACTTATATGGAATCACCCTAATGTTGGATGAGAAGACCCGGCTTGCAATCACATTCCAATTCATTCCAAAGGTGTTCAGTAGGGTTGAGGTCAGGGCTCTGTATAGGGAACTCAAGTTCCTCCAAACCAAACTGGTCAAACCACGTCTTTATAGAGCTGGGTTAGTAAAAAAGGGTACAGTCATGCTGGAACAAGAAGAGTCTTCTCCAAATTTTGCCACAAGGTTGGAAGTGCTCAATTGTCTAAAATATGATTTTTTGTGCCCTAAAAAAAAAAAAAAATCTCCAATGTTCATTGGGGGACACTACACCATGAACATGTGGGTATAATGCCAGTCTTACAAGTGGATTGGACACTAAATGTAAACAAAAGAGAGGTAGGTTCCCTCTGGTGACTATACCTATGCACCTGCTGTACAATCCAGTTGTAACAAGCAGTAATAAAATATGAGTATTGGATGGTAAACACCTTCCTAAAACTGGCAACTAAGCAATAGTGGCAACAAGCCAACTTTTGAGAAGCAGAGGGGAAGGAGCTACATCCCTCAATAAACATAAAAGAAAAGGGTTGAGCACAAAAAAAACACAACAATTTTCTACATCATTCACTGGCAGATGCAGCACCATTGCTTCACATGCGAATGCGATACATCCAAAAGTGGTCCAAAACTGTGGGGCAGTCATTGAAATCAGCATAACTGAAGGTGCAAACTTTGCTACCTAGAAAAAAAAAAAAAAAGGTGATTATGCAACCGCTACAACTAGCATCTGCTGATGAAGTAATGTCCACTTGGTAAAGTTGTGAACTGAAGACCAAGTCACAACCTTACAAACCTAGGAGACCAAGCACAGGAAGCACTTACTGCTCTGGTAGAGTGTGTGATGACTGAGAAAGGTGAATCTCTCTTCTCCGGGGTATTAGCCTCTGAAATGGCTTGCAAATCCATCAAAGATAATCACGTTGGAAGCTGGGGCACCTTCATGGGAACTATCTGGAATGACGAATAGGGGTTATTTTTAATATCATTACAGTACAGTATGGTCTATCCAGCTGCTTCATGTGTGATATCACCTGTGGTTTTCCTGTAAGGACCTTGCCAGATCTTAACGTTGTAACTCAAATTGACAGAGCAAGCTATACATATTTCTTTTGGTGAAGTTTTACTGACTTTTTTAGGCACAAAGGAGTTAAAGTCAACGACCGACTCACTTCATACAGTTTCCACCGAACTGGTTAAACCATGCCTTTATGAAGTTTTGTACACAGGGACATACTCATATTAAATAGAAAAAAAGAAAAAGATTGCCTAGGTATTGAAGCAATTTAATTCTTGTCCAAAGCAAGGAAAAGTGCCTTGTAGGACAAGACTTCAAGCTCTGAAAACCCTCCTAGCAGAAGCGACAGCTAAAAGTTGACCCGATCCAGCAGGGCTGAAGAGAGATGTTTTATCGCTTTAAGACACTAAGTTAAACCAAACTCTTCTGTGGGTACAGCCATTAGAAGAAGCTGGACCTTTTTTGTTTTCACTTATGCCGCGTACACATGAGCGGACTTTTTGACCGGACTGGTCCGACGGACCAAGTCCGGCGGACAATTCGACCGTGTGTGGGCTTCATCGGACCTGCAGTGGACTTTTTCGGTCGAAAATCTGACGGACTTTAGATTTGGAACATGTTTCAAATCTTTCTGACGGACTCGAGTCCGGTCGAAAAGTCCGCTCGTCTGTATGCTAGACCGACAGACGAAAACCGATGCTAGTGCAGCTATTGGCTACTGGCTATGAACTTCCTTATTTTAGTCCGGTCGTACGTCATCACGTATAAGGCTAGGTTCACACTGCTGCAGTGCGAATTTAGCGCGATTTTGTTCCGATTGCGTTGCGAATTTGCATTGCGAATTCTATATGTGTTCTTGCGATTCTACTGCAAATTTTGCAGTCTATGGAGCTGAATTCGCATCACACACGGATCAAACTCACACAGGACCTTTTTTTCCCGCAAATTATATTCGCAACGCATTGATGTGAACGACACTAATGTTAATCTATGTAATTTAAATGACTTGCGAATTTGAGCGATCGCAACGGCTCAAATTCGCAATAGAACTCGCAGCAGTGTGAACCTAGCCTAAATCCGTCGGACTTTGTTGTGATTGTGTGTAGGCAAGTCCGTTCGTTGGGAAAGTCTGTCGGAAGTTTGGCGAAAGTCCGTCGGATAGACCGTCGGACCAGTCCGGTCGAAAAGTCCGCCCGTGTGTAGGCTGCATTAGGGGTCTTTTTATATATATAAAAAAAAAAAATGTTGGGAGAAATGTGACAAGCATTCTCCCATCCTTGACAAATTCTGGACATGTTTTGTCCTAAAATAGTGATTTCCTATGATCATCAGCTGGCGATTGTAGTAAATCGCTGTATTAAGATAAATACAGCCAGATTTCATCAAGGATGGGCAAATGCTTGTCACATTCTTCCTAAAAAAAAAAATTATTAATAGACCTTTAGTTGCCCAGTCATCTAGTAGGCAGCAATATATCTCCTTTTTTTATGAATCTATAATACTGTGTCCCTCAATGAACAATAAATAAATACACATTTATGGCGTTTTCCACATAAGGACCTATCAGGACTGTCTTGGAAAATATGGGTCATCTGTTTATGGAAGAGGGCTGCTCTGATCACTGAAGAATAGAAACACAGGAGGTTTGCACATCATATCTTCATAGCAGGATCACCACACAATATTTTAATAAAAGCTGTAGATTTAAAAAGTTTGAAAAGGACTTTTGTAATTCTCTGAGGCTTTACATCTACTTTAATACAAAAAAATCATAATACAATTATTATTCATCAAACAGATGCTGGAAACGAGCGTGTTTCTTAATTTAGAAGACCTGTGCTTTGTCTGATCTCATGTGTTATAATTGGAAGATGACGCTTCCATATCCTCACAAAAACATTTTGTCAATCACACTGTTTCCTTCAAAGGATTCTGCTGTTGAAAGCCTTCCTTAAAGCCATCTCCAGCTTAAATGTGCCTCCAAGTCCATCTTCCTCCCCTCCCTATGGCTTAAAAAGAAGGCTAAAAAAGCATTGGCTGTCTTCTCTAGTGTTGTCCTCTGTGTCCTCCTAGCCATAAGTCACCCCTCTACTTGTGGGTTGAGCCCGCCCATCATCTAACTAGTTCCTATGAGCCCAAGATGTCAATGACAAACTCCATGCAGCAGAAATAAGTTCTCACCTATCCTTACCAGCAGTGAGGATCACCTAATATGAAGCTGGAGAAGAAGAAAGACCCAGGGCACCTTTCCGTAAGGTGGTTGCCCAGAATCTGCGCCTGCTGTCTTTTGAAGCCAAGTTGTGATTCATTACATGCATTCCTTAAACCTCTGTTATGGGGGATCATAGTGATTTGGTAAGAGTTTACTCCTGCTGATTTGGTGGTGGATTCAACACAGCTTCCTGCTCATAGAGTTTGAGGACGGCTTGTTCACGTTTTTATGGACTTTTACCTCATAGTACACTGGTGTATTTTTATTTGCTCACAATGTTTTGATTTTTAATTTTCAGCCTATTTATTTTTATGCACCTATGGACTTTTTATGTGTTACTTCACTATTATTGATGTTCATTTTCATTAATTCATCATGTATGGACTTATCAAAAATTGAGGTTATTTTTTTTGGTTATCATTGATTAGTTGTATTGTGGACTTTCATTTCAACATTTCAACATTCATTATGATCCTCATCACACTTTTTATTCATTGTCACGTTATACACAGGATTTTTTACAATATTTGAACATTGGGTGGCTGATATATGTTATTGTTTGATTCTAGCTTAGAATCCTATGGGTAACGCAATTCTAATTTTTTTCCCATTTTCCTTTTTTGTATTAATGTTATACATGAGAATTGCAGCTCCCGAGTGATTGAATGGTTGGAAATAAGTTCCCCAGCCATTTTTTAGTTTTATCTTAGCGCAGTTTCTTATTTTCTTTTTTTCAGGTTCTCCAGTTAACCCTCAGTTCCCAGTGCCAATGTACATCTTCTCTGTAGTCTGCATTTAGAAGGGACACCTTGGGTGCGTTGTCCACATCTACTTGTCCAGCGTTTTCCACTGCTATTCCCCAGTAGGGGAGTGGGCCCTGCTGTGCACCCTGTGTGGGCTCCACACGTTCACTTAACTTAACTCTCGAACTTCCATACCTCAGGATGGGAACCTCTGTGGCATGAATCCGCTCCCGTTGATCTGGAAGAAGGACCCATTTGTATTAAATATTTTGGGAATTTTTAGTACAATTTCAGGTAACAAAACCCATATTTTGATTATTATAAAACATGTAAAAAATTGGTTCAGCTGTAAAAAGATCATTTACCCCACATAATACAGATATGAGTAGAGTATGAAGGTACAATGACCAGCTTGCTGGGAATTCTATATAATATTCCCTGTATCAGACCATAGACGTGTATACACTCCATAGCCTTGCCATGGCAGACAATAACAGTCAGACATGAAAAGACACTCCAAGCGATCCGTCCCCTGAGACCAAATTATCAACAAAAATAGAGCTGGTGGGACCTTTACTGATGAGCCCTGGGAGGCGGATGAACTTCTGTTCACCAGGGAGATGTCTAACCCTACAAAGGCCCTGTGATGTCATAGCAGATGGGGCCATTTATTGGAAGAATGTTCTTCTTATTTGGAGAGGTTAATGTGTACGTTGAGAGGTTATTCTTTAATATGTCTTGTTATTGTACTGCAGAAGATAGAGGAGACAGATTTGAGATTAATAAAGCATCACTCCGGACAAAACTTTGTGTTTAGTATTGTCTGGGCTCTTTAAAGGGAAATTTTATTATCATTTCCTGTCCTGGTGACTCCAAAAGTGACAAGGTGTGAAGAGGTCTTATCAGCACAGGAAGTGAAAGCAAATCTTCCTATAGATAGATAGATAGATAGATAGATAGATAGATAGATAGATAGATAGATAGATAGATAGATAGATAGATAGATAAAAGTAAGCCTATAGTGAGGAAGTTGGAGGCTGTCATGCTGATTCCGGGTCTTCAGTACTTTCTGAGCCCCGCACCCAGAACAAGGATTCTGATCAAACATTCTGACTTCCATCTGCCTTTGCTTGCTGCATGCTTGTTCCAGGTCAGTGACTGGAAGTATTCGGAAGACAGCCAGGCACCCGGCATTTTCAGAAGGTGAGTCCCTAGATACAGCTCTTCTTAGCGCTGTGATAACACAAATCTGACACATCATTTCTCATGGTTCAGTCTGATTCTTATTAATTATCGCTTCTTCTGCCCTTACAATGTGACTTGTAGAGAATTCTCTGGTGTGATGGCGGCAGATGGTGTCTCAGCGTGTGATAGAGGCTGTGTGTATGAAGAGCGGAGCTGACGTTGGATCGGGGCCCCAGGAGGAGGACACAGAGCCCAACATCCAACTGGAGATAACGAAACTCAAAACAACCAAACAGCAGATACATCTACAGGACTGAGAACAAACCCAACAATAAAATGTCATCCTTATTCGTCACCCTTTTCTGCCATGTCTATCCTTCATCCCTATCCGTCATTCCTATCCATCGTCCCTATCCGTCATCCCCATCCATCATCCCTATCCATCATCCCTATCCGTCATCCCCATCCATCATCCCTATCCATCATCCCTATCCGTCATCCCTATCCTTCATCCCTATCCGTCATTCCTATCCATCGTCCCTATCTGTCATTCCTATCCGTCTTCCCTATCCGTCATCCCTATCTGCTGTCCCTATCCGTCATCCCTATCCGTCGTCCCTATTTGTCATTCCTATCCGTCCTCCCTATCCATCATCCCTATCCGTTGTCCCTATCCTTCATCCCTATCCGTCGTCCCTATCCATCATCCCTATCCGTCGTCCCTATCCATCATCCCTATCCGTTGTCCCTATCCGTCATTCCTATCCGCCATCCCTATCCTTCATTCCTATCCATCATCCCTATGCGTCGTCCCTATCCATCATCCCTATCCGTTGTCCCTATCCGTCATTCCTATCCGCCGTCCCTATCCATCATCCCTATCCATTGTCCCTATCCGTCATTCCTATCCGTCGTCCCTATCCATCATCCCTATCCATCATCCCTATCTGTTGTCCCTATCCGTCATTCCTATCCGTCATCCCTATCTGTCGTCCCTATCCGTCGTCCTATCTGTCATCTCTATCCATCATCTCTATCTGTCTTCCCTATCAGTTGTCCCTATCCATCATTCCTATCCGTCGTCCCTATCCGTCATCCCTATCTGTCATCTCTATCCATCATCTCTATCCATCATCTCTATCCGTCATCCCTATCCGTCATCCCAATCTGTCATCCCTATCTGTCATCTCGGTCCATCATCCCTATCCGCCATCCCTATCTGTCATCTTTATTCATCATCTCTATTCGGCGTTCCTATCTGTCATCTCTATCCATTATCTCTATCCATCATCTCTATCCATCATCTCTATCCATCATCTCTATCCGTCATCCCTATCCGTCATCCCAATCTGCCATCCCTATCTGTCATCTCTATCCATCATCTCTATCCGTCATCCCTATCTGTCATCCCTATCCATCATCTCTATCCGTCATCCCTATCCATCATCCCAATCTGTCATCCCTATCCATCATCTCTATCCATCATCTCTATCCGCCGTCCCTAGCAGTCATCCTTATCTGTTGTCCCTATTGGTCATTCCTGTCTGTCATCCCTACTCCTCTCCCCTCGAGTACTGCGCTGTGATTCCGCTGCCGGTCAGACATCAGAGACAGGAAGCAGTTCAGAGGGAGGGAGGCTTTCCTTAGCTCCTCCTCCGCTTTAATCACATAACACAGCTGAGGAAGGGCTTCTTCTCAAATGATAAGGCCCTGTGGACTTCATGGAGCAGAGAGAGCTGTACTGGGGAGTGCTGTACTGGGGAGTGCTGTACCGGGGAGTGCTGTACTGGTGTGGGTTCTGTACTCATGGGGAGATCTGTACTGGTGGGGGGGGGGGTCTGTACTGGGGGGAGTGGTACTGGTGAGTAGATCTGTACTGGGTGGTATTGGGAAATTTGTACTGAAGGGAGCTGTACTTTTGGGGAGATCTGTTCTGGGAGGAGCTGTACTGGTGGAGGGGGACCTATACTGGTGGGTAGAACTGTATTGGTGGGGAGATCTGTACTAGGGGGAGCAGTACTGATAGGGGGAAGAGATCTGTATTGGGGGGATATTTGTATTGGGGGGGGCAATCTGTACAGGGGGAGGAGATCTGTACTGTCGGAGCTGTACTGGTGAGGAGATCTGTTCTGGGAGGAGCTGTACTGGTGGAGGTTCTGTAATGGGGGAGCTGTACTTTTGGGGAAATCTGTTCTGGTAGGAGCTTCACTGTGGGGGGTGACCTATACTGATGGGTAGAACTGTACTGGTGGGGAGATCTGTACTAGGGGGAGCAGTACTGATGGGGAGAAGAGATCTGTATTGGGGGAAATTTGTTCTAGGGGGTACAATCTGTACCGGGGAGAAAATTTGTACTGGGGGATCCGTACTGGGAGGAGATCTGCACTGGGGGGTCTTTATTGGGGGGACCTATACTGGGGGAGAGCTGTACTGGGAGATGGGGCATTTACTGGTAGGAGAGAGGGAGATTTGTACTAGGGGAGGGAATATTTACTAATGGGGGAGATATGTACTTGGGAAAGGGACATTTCCTGGTGGGTATTATGGCTTGGGGAGGGAGGTAATTATTGTACTCTACTGTGTCTACTGACCCCTGCATTGCACACTCCTGACCCCTGCACTCTGTGTATTATAAACCCCTGTTAGACTTTTGGGTACTAGGGCTGTGACATATGTTATCATGTACACAGTGAGTAGGCTCAAACGTTAGGCTTCCTCCACTGTTACCGCAATTTTGCTGTGCACATGGTCTAATTATCCTTAGTGTTCAAGGCTGGAGAAAATAATTATTACAGCCTATATATATATATATATATATATATATATATATATATATACTGTAAATATATATCCCTTTCCTCTTGTAACACTGTGAGGCAGATGACTCCTGGCAGTGCTTGTCATCATTGATTGCAATTATAGAGGAACGATAAGCTGTATGTACAGTAATTAAGACATTACAAGCCGCCATGTAATATTCTCCGTATGATGGAGAGCCGAGTCGCTGGAGTAGACATTGAGGCAGAGCAGATGTCCCACCATTAGCATCTCTGGAAGCTCTCCAAGGGCTCACATGTACATAAATGATCCTAAATTAGGTTTTCTGGACATGTATTCATAGTTTTCCAGTATATTCTGCCCTGGTGGTTCATTAAAGTCCAATATTTTTTTGGGGGGGTGTAGATTAGGGGGCTGAACGCATGGATTAGGGGATGGCGGCACCCCTGTGCTCTGCTTACAGGCCACCACTGGTGCAGGGGCTCCTGGACTTTGAACTTATGACTGTTAATGACTGTTAAGAAAACTAAGACCTGGGTGGATTGATAAGTGCCTGTATAGAATAGGTGATTTCCTTGACCATAAAGGAATCTGTCCGGTCTCCTACTTTGTGCAGCGGTTGAAGGTGCCTCCATCTGAGCATTTCCGTTTGCAGCAGATCCTGCACTTTTTGCACTCTTTGCAGGGATATACAGCTGATATTACTACGCACACTGATTTGAATCTAGATGTCTCCGGGGGGAGGCCCAGAGGGGGGGCATCTCAATGCTATACACATTGTTTATCCATCTGCAGGCTTGGGAGCGGGACTTATGGGGAGGAGATTGATTTAAGTGACTTGTGGAAGTGGTCTCCTCGTACATATAAGGGTATCATGAACACAGCCCTAGCGGAGGGAGGATATAAGGTGCTTTCTAGATGGTACCTGATGCCAGATCGCCTTTCGAAGATTTACCAGGGGGTTTCCTCTCTGTGTTTTCGGGGATGTGGTCAACCAGGTACAATGTTCCACATATGGATGACATGTACTAAGGTGCGCCAGTTTTGGATTAGAGTTCATTCCCTGATCAATTCTGTGACAATGGTAAATATAGTTAAAAACCCTAAGATTGGTCTTCTCAACAAGCCTGTCGATGATGCTCCCAAGCATGTTCAAACTTTAATTCACGTCATGTTTCTTGTGGCGAAAATCACTATATCAACTGCTTGGAAGAAACCTGTGGTAGATTTAGCTATTATGAAAAATAAGCTGACATGGATCATGCTCAATGAAAAGCTGGTCAATATCTTGCAGGATAAGACTGCTAAGTTTGACCATGTTTGGGAACCTTGGATTAAATATCTCTAACTTCCAGCTGACTGAGGAATGGAGGCGGGCATTCGGACAATCCTTCTTTCGCTTTTTGCTTTGTCTTTTTACTTTATCCACCTCTTTCTCTTCTTTTGTTCCTTTCCTTTCTTTGTCTTCTCTTCCTTCTAATTCCCCCTTCTCCCCCCTCTTCTTTCTTGGATTCGCACTTCTCTTTTTATTTAGTTGTGTTTGCACATTATGTATACTCATGGTCCATGTCGGCGGGTGGTGGCAAAGTACGGGTTCTAATGTTACTCCTGGTGGGGGGTTTTCTGAGTGGGCTTGCTGTTTGCTCTATGAGAACCCCTTCTTCTATTATGTTAAATTTCTAATTTATATGTTACTCTTTTGTGTCGGAAATAACTGGTGGTATAATATGTGATTTCTCTCTGATACCTGTTCTTAATGTTTTGATATGCTCCACCTGCATTGTAGGCCCTATTTTAAAAAAAAAAATCAATAAAAATATTGAAACAGAAAACTGAGACCTGTATTGGTCACTGCTGGGGACACTGAGATCTATACTAGTTACTAATGGGGACACCGAGATCTGTACTAGTCACTGATGAGGACACAGAGATCTATACTGGTCACTGCTGGGGATACTGGGATTATTATTATTATTATACAGGATATATAGCACCAACAGTTTGCGCAGTGCTTTACAATGTAGGGAAACACTACACCAACAGTACAATTCAAAACAAGAGGGTTAGAGGAGCCCTGATCCTGCGAGCTTACAATCTAAGAGGGAGGGGCTGGTGAAACAAAAGGTAGGGACTGTGAGGGATGAACTGATGAGGGGAGTAGAAGACTCGGTTGTTAGCCGGAGGCAGGAAAGGCCACCCTGAAGAGATGAGTTTTCAGGGATTGCCTAAAAGTGGACAGAGTAGGAGATAACGGGACAGATTGGGGTAGTGAGTTCCATCGGATGGGAGAGGCTCTGGAGAAGTCCTGGAGACGAGCATGGGAGGAGGAGACAAGGGAGCTAGAGAGCAGAAGGTCTTGGGAGGAGCAGAGAGGACGGTTTGGGTGATATTTGGAGATAAGACTGGTGAGGTAGCTTGGGGCATAATTATGAATGGCTTTGTATGTTATTGTTAGTGTTTTGAATTGTATTAGTTAGGCAATGGGAAGCGAGTGGAGGGATTTGCAGAGAGAAGTGGCGGACACTGAACAGTTAGTAAGGTGGATGAGTCTGGCAGCGGCATTCATGATAGACTGAAGAGGGGATAGCTTGCGGAGAGGTAGGCCAATGAGGAGGGAGTTACAATAGTCAAGGCGAGAGATAACAAGGGAGTGAATAAGTTGCTTAATCATCTTGACGGTTAGAAAGGGGCGTATTTTGGAGATGTTTGGGAGGTGAAATCGAAGTCTAGGATTACACCTAGTACCTTGGCATGAGGGGAGGGGACTGATGGTTGTATTATTGATCTTGATTGAGAAGTCAGGGGGAGGGGCATGGGCTGGAGGAAAAATTATGAGCTCAGTTTTAGAAAGATTGAGTTTGAGGACGTGGTGTGACATCTATGTTGATATGTCAGTTAGTAAGTTGGTGATGCCAGAGGAGACTGAAAGAGTGAGGTGAGGAGTAGAGAGATTTGTGTGTCATCGGCATAAAGGTGGTACTGGAAGCCATTGGAGTTTATTAATAGACCAAGGGAGGAGGTGTAAATGGAGAAAAGAAGGGGTCCAAGGACAGAACCTTGAGGTACCCCTACAGAAAGAGGAAGTGGAGAGGAGGAAAGAGTTATAGGTCACACTGAAGGAGCACTGTGATAGGTAGAAGGAGTGCCAGGAGACAGCAGAGTCTTGAAGGCCGAGAGAGTGGAGTTTCTTTTTGAGGAGGAGATGGTCAACAGTATCAAAGGCTGCAGAGAGGTTGAGTAGTATGAGTATGGAGTAGTGGCCATTGGTTTTAGCAGTTAGTAGGTCATTAGTGAGTTTCAGTAGAACAGTTTCAGTGGAGTGTAGCAAGCAAAAGCCAGACTGTAAGGAGTGAAGAAGGTTGTTGTCAGTGAGGTAGGAGCTAAGATGGTTTTAGACTAAGCGTTCTAAAAGTTTTAACGCAAACGGGAGCAAGGAGATGGGTCTTAAGTTGTTCAGGCTGGTGGGATCCAGTGAGGGCTTTTTAAGTATGGGGGTGATCAGTGCATGTTTTATAAGGGATGGGAAGGTGCCAGTAGAGAGAGAGAGAGAGATTGAAGATGTGAGTGAGGGAGCATAAGATAGAAGAAGAGGGTGCCTGTAGTAGATGTGAGGAAACAGGGAGTGGGAGGTGTATGAGTGCATGTACTTCCCTGTCTTTGTATGTGGATCAGCAGGTGTGTTAAGTATTAGCAGGAGGTGATGAGAGCAGTGGAAGGGAGAAGGTAGAAATGATGGTGATATGTACAAGTTTTGGGGTGGAGAAGAGGGGAAAGGAAGTGAGAATGTGAAAGCAGAGGATACTAGTATGAGAAGGCAGAGTAGAAGGGACATACTACTATACTATACTACTATACTAGTTACTGATAGGGGACACATAGATCTGTACTGGTCACTGCTGGGGACACTGAGATCTATACTAGTTACTAATGGGTACACCAAGATCTATACTGGTCACTACTGGGGATCCTGGGATCCATACTAATCACTGCTGGGGGACACGGAGATCTGTACTGGTCAATGATGGGACACTGAGATCCATACTGGTCACTACTGGAGATACTGGGATCTACAGTGCCTTGAAAAAGTATTCATGCCCCTTGAAATTTTCTATATTTTGTCATGTTACAACCAAAAACGTAAATGTATTTTTTGGGGATTTTATATGATAGACCAACACAAAGTAGCACATAATTGTGAAGTGGAAGGAAAATAATAAATGGTTTTCAACATTTTTTTACAAATAAATATCTGAAAAGTGTGGCATGCATTTGTATTCAGCCCCCTTTACTCTGATATCCCTAACTAAAAAATAAAAATCTAGTGGAACCAATTACCTTCAGAAGTCCCCTAATTATTAAATAAAGTCCACCTGTGTGTAATTTAATCTCAGTATTAATACAGCATCATGAAGGCCAAGGAACACACCAGACAGGTCAGGGAAAAAGTTGTGGAGAAGTTTAAAGCAGGGTTAGGTTATAAAAAAATATCCCAAGCTTTGAACATCTCATGGAGCACTGTTCAATCCATCATCTGAAAATGGAAAAATGGAAGCTGCAAACCTACCAAGACATGGCCGTCCACCTAAACTGACAGGCTCGGCAAGGAGAGCATTCATCAGAGAAGAGCCAAGAGGCCCATGGTAACTCTGGAGGAGCTGCAGAGATCCACAGCTCAGGTGGGAGAATCTGTCCACAGGACAACTATTAGTCGTGTTCTCCACAAATCTGACCTTTATGGAAGAGTGACAAGAAGAAAGACATTGTTGAAAGAAAGCCATACGAAGTCCCGTTTGCAGTTTGTGAGAAGCCATGTGGGGGACACAGTAAACACGTGGAAGAAGGTGCTCTGGTCAGATGAGACTAAAATTGAGCTTTTTGGCCTAAAAGCAAAATGCTATGTGTGGCAGAAAACTAACACTGCACATCACCCTGAACACACCATCCCCACCGTGAAACATGGTGGTGGCAGCATCATGTTGTGGGGATGCTTTTCTTCAGCAGGGACAAGGAAGCTGGTCAGAGTTGATGGGAAGATGGATGGAGCCAAATACAGGACAATCTTAGAAGAAAACCTGTTAGAGTCTTCAAAAGACTTGAGACTGGGGCGGAGGTTCACCTTCCAGCAGGACAACGACCCTAAACATACAGCCAGAGCTACAATAGAATGGTTTAGATCAAAGCATGTTCATGTGTTAGAATAGCCAAAGTCCAGACCTAATTCCAATTGAGAATCTGTGGTCAAGACTTGAAAATTGCTGCTCACAGATGCTCTCCATCCAATCTGACAGAGCTTGAGATATTTTACAAAGAAGAATGGGCAAAAATGTCCCTCTCTAGATGTGCAAAGCTGGTATAGACATCCCCAAAAAGACTTGCAGCTGTAATTGCAGTGAAAGGCGGTTCTACAAAGTATTGACTCAAAGTACATACAAATGTACCCCACACTTTATAGATATTTACCGTATTTATCGGCGTATAACACACACTTTTTTCCCCTTAAAATCAGGGGAAAATCTTTGGTGCGTGTTATACGCCGATCCCTGCTAACTGTGATCTATCGGCGGCGATCGCCGCTGACATTCACATAGCGTGTAGTTTTAAATATGGCGCCGCGGAGTTCGGAGGGACTCGGCGGAGCTGAACGAGTGCCGCCGAAATCACAGTGACTGGGCGGAGCCGAGATACACATAGCCGAGTGTTCTCGGCTCTTTCCGGCACCGCTCACAGTCACGCCCAGTCCCGCCATTGGACCTGTGTTATGTCCATCATAGGGCGGGACTGGGCGGGACTGTGAGCGGCGCCGGAAAGAGCCGAATACACTCGACTATGTGTATCTCGGTGGTGTTCGTTCAGCTCCGCCGAGTCCCTCCGAACTCCGCCGCGCCATATTTAAAACTACATGCTATGTGTATGTCGGCGGCGATCTGTTCAAGCATGGACACTGGGGGCAAGGCTGCACTGACCACTGGGGCAAAGCTGCACTGACCACTGGGGCAAAGCTGCACTGACAAGGCTGCACTGGGGCAAAGCTGCACTGACAAGGCTGCCCTGGGGCAAAGCTGCACTGACAAGGCTGCCCTGGGGCAAAGCTGCACTGACAAGGCTGCAAGGCTGCAATGGACACTGGGGCAAGGCTGCACTGACACTGAAAAGGCTGCAATGACACTAACAAGGCTGCAGATGGACAGATAAGGCTGCATTGATGGGCATTTTAATGTAAGTTTTTTTTCCTTAAACTTCCCTCCTAAAAGTTTTTTTCCTTAAAATTCTCTCCTAAACTTGGGGTGCGTGTTATACGCCGACGGTATTTGTAAAAAAAAAATAAAACCATTTATCATTTTCCTTCCACTTCACAATTATGTGCCATTTTGTGTTGGTCTATCACATAAATTCCCAATAAAATACATTTACATTTTTGATTGTAACATGACAAAATGTGGACAATTTCAAGGGGTATGAATATGTAGCACCCTGAAGTTTAGGCAGGGTTTCTCCTAAATTTACCTGCCAGATATAGTTGCCTTGTCCAATTGTTAGGGATCAATTGATTTCACCCTAAGTCTGGAATTACTGCACTTGTCTCTTCTATCGCTGGGTGGCCAGGTACCTGTTGACACTAGATAAGACAAGGGCGAGGCATGGACAGATTAGGAGTATATGGGGTGTCTCAGCCAATGGGCAGGGGTTTTCTTGGGCCCTTTAGCCTGCTGGGAGAACCTATATATTTGGAGTCGGGGTTCCATGCCACCTGGGCGGCTGTCTGGGTGGATGTGTTTTGGTTGCCTGGGCTTCTAGGTTGGAGTTTGGGCCTATCCCGGGGACATCTGGCTGCTAGGCTGTCTGAGAGCCTATCCAGAAACAAGAGAGAGCAGCGTAGGGTTGGAACTGCGGCTTGCAGTCCAACCAGAAGTGACAGTTCTGCTGGCCGGAGAACCTGTCGTGGTCGGAGGTAGAGGGGAAGCTGTCACCACTAAGGGACCATCGACCTTATTACCGGGGACCACAGTGAGTAACTGAAGCAAGTACAGGAGCAGTATTCTCACCAACCGGGGACAGGGAAGAATCAGAAAAACTCAGCAGGTGCCAAGCCAGGGACTCAGCCAGTGGGGTGACGCTTGAGAAGTATCTGGAGTGCCAAGCCAAGGAACCAGCAGGGAAGCGTGGGTGACGGTGGAGGAAGATACTGAGTAAGAAGATTGGAAGAGCTCAGGGGATTCAGTGGAAGTGAATCAGCAGGTCTAGTGAGAGATACTGGGAGCTCAGTGGGCTGAGAATCTACAAGAAGTGATTGTAGGAGGAGTAAAGGAGTTTGTTACAACTTGTGTTAGAAACTGTTCTAAGACTGTTGCCATAGGAGACAGCGCTCCTACACATGCAGATGTGGTGTCCTGCTGGATGCCTTTCCCTGCATGGCTGTCTACCTATAGAAGTCTTGGAGTCTGCCAATTAACATTGCAACTACCTAAGGGTGTCCTGGCCCTAACCCTCTCTCCCACAGTTCTGTTCAAGAGAAAATAAATCTCTTTGCATTCAAAAAGTGTCTGGCGCCCATGAATCTATCTTGCATTACACCCACCATGCCTTGTAACCCACTTTATATAGAAGGATGTCAGCTGCCCCTGGCTCTGGAGGTTCTCATTAGACTAAAGGAGGCCTGGGACCTTGCTATAAATACTTTTTCAAGGCACTGTATACGAGTTACTAATGGGGACACCGTGATCTGTACTAGTCAGTAATGAGGATACAGTAGGATTGCTACCTGTCCGTGATTCACCCGGACAGTCCAGGTTTTGAATCATGTGTCCGGGTTTCAGTCTCCCTGAAACCCGGACACAATATTCAGACAGGAATGTGGCACGGGAACAGGGCCTGACAGGAGGGTGAGGGGGGCACTATGCACGCTGCATTACCATTCTCTTTGGAGTGCTCAAAGATGTCCCAGGTCTGTTATCCTATAGTGTATACTAAAAAAAATAAAAAAAATTGCTGTATGCCACTAAAGTGTTCAGGTTTGGTTTGAAGAAAAATTGGCATCCCTAGGATACAGAGATCTATACTGGTCATTACTGGGGATACTGGGATCTATACTAGTTACTGGTAGGGGACACAGAGATCTGTACTGGTCACTGATGAGGACACTGGGATCCATACTGGTCACTACTGGGGATACTGGGATCTATACTAGTCACTGATGCGGACACTGAGATCTACAGTATACTGGTCATTACTGGGGACCCTGAGATCTGTACTAGTCACAGCTGGGGACATTGAGATCTGTACTGGTCACTGATGAGGACACTGGGATCCATACTGGCCAATACTGGGGATACTGGGATCTATACTAGTCACTGATGTGGACACTGGGATTTACAGTATACTGGTCACTACTGGGGACATTGAGATCTGGACTGGTCACTACTGGGGACATTGAGATCTGTACTGGTCACTGCTGGGGACACTTAAATCTGTACTGGTCACTGCTGGGGACATTGAGACCTGTACTGGCCACTGCTGGGGACATTGAGCTCTGTACTGGTCACTGCTGTGGACACTGAGATCTGTACTGGTCACTGCTGGGGACACTGAGATCTGTACTGGTCACTGCTGGGGACACTGAGATCTGTACTGGTCACTACTGGGAATATTGGGATCTGTACTGATCTCTGCTGGGGACATTGAGATTTGAACTGGTCACTGCTGGGGACCTTGAGGTCTGTACTGGTCACTGCTGGGGATATTGAGATCTGTACTGGCCACTGCTGCGGACATTGGGCTCTGTACTGGTCACTGCTGGGGACATTGAGACTGACATCTGCCCCTCAAGGCATTTGATATTTGCATAATTCCTCCCAGAGCCAACCCACTACTTGCATCAGGGTTTAGGGGTCGTAGGATGCTGTGATGGTTTCAGGAGGCTATTATGTACAGCACTATGCCATCCCCAGCCGTAATCTGCCTGCATCACATAGAGATGCACAGAGACCCAGTGATGACATCACTGAGTGTAAAATAATGTATGTCTAAATGTCATTAGTATGTTGATAAGAGGAGAGAGAGGAACATGAGACAACAAATATAAGCAGATAAAACTTCAGCTCCAAAATGAAATCAATCAATCAATAAATAAAAAGTACTTTAATTCTGCATGAATCCTCTCGCCCTCCTGGCTGTGCTGTCTGGCAGGGTGTATGTATCACAGTAGTGGCCGGATAGAATTATAAATCGGTTGGCAGTCCGTATCACGCGCTTCTGAATCGCGATTCCTTATTTTTGATGGATCCAGGTGGCAGCTTATCGAAAATTGTCTACATTCCTAACACAACCTGAAGGACAAGATAAGACAGAATATATACGTCTTCCTACAGGGTATAATATATTCCTGGACGGAGATCGGAACTTCCTTCATCTTCTGTAATCACCCAACGCGGAGGCCTCCGAATTCTCATTGTACAATATTTCATCCAGGATCCCGCTGTCAGCCGTGTTCAGAGAAAGAAAAAAACAAACAAAAAAGAAAGATTTCCTATTAAGTGTTCCTACTGAAGCAGACGACACATCAATCAGCCGTAATGAGCCGTGGTGAGCCGTATTATGGAGGAATTCCTATCAATGTACAAAACAAACTCCTTCATATATTCCATAGACAGATCCGCCATACACTCACCGGCCACTTTATTGGGTCCACCTTGCTAGTACTGAGCTGGACCCCCTTTTGTCTTCATTCTTCGTACAATAGATTCTACAAGGTGTTGGAAACGTTCCTCAGAGATTTTGCTCCATAGTGACATGATAGCATCACGCAGTTTGCTGCAGATTTGGACCTTTGGTCCAATAGAGGTCCAAAGGTCCTCTATTGGATGAGATCTGGTGAATGTGGAGGCCATTGGAGTACAGGGACCTCATTGTCCAGTGGTGAGATGATTGGAGCTTTGTGACATGGTGCATTATCCTGCTGGAAGGAGCCATCAGAAGATGGGGGCACTGTAGTCATAAAGTGGTGGACATGGATTAGAAAACGGAAAATCCCCCTAATGGGGCTTTAAAGCAGCCAGTGGTATATGATGAGCAAAATACAAAAGGAGTGGTAATGGCTATTTTATTAATACAGCAAGTACTGACACCAAAAGTTGGGACATAAGCTAAAATCCAAAAATGAACAAAATGAAAAAACAATGCCAATAACAGAGGGCAGTGTGCGATAGGGTTACATCATAAGCAACAGTAATACAATAACACAGAGATGTTGATTGTGTGAGATCCTGACGTGTTTCGACCCCAATGGGTCTTCTTCCGAGGATAGATATATAGAAAAACTGTAAAGATGTAAACATGTGTCAAACGATTTAAATCCAAGAGAAAAAGAATATATAAACAGTTCCATATGGTGCATCTTTACCAGTCACAATGTACTCGATGGTTACAGGTGGTCATAGTGTGAAGGAGTTTCCCTCTTATTGTATCCCCGATCTCCTAGTGGGTGGGCCAGTCACAAGGGAAGCGAGTGCCACCCACACATGTCTTACAGGGAATCACAAACTAGGTATCCCCAAAGGGTAGGGGGAGAGGAGGGGGTGTACACTGCACCTGCGATAAAATCACAATGTATATTAAGTAACGGATTTCAAGATAGGGTTTATAAAGGCAAAAAGGACAAAAGGAAAATATATCTATGTGTGGCTGTTTAAATTCTAATAGGGTTAAAACTGAATGTTGGCGGACGTGACGGGATAGCGGGTCCATACAAGAGGGAAGACACTTTTTGTTATCCCTTATGTCTTCCCTCTTGTATGGACCCGCTATCCCGTCACGTCCGCCAACATTCAGTTTTAACCCTATTAGAATTTAAACAGCCACACATAGATATATTTTCCTTTTGTCCTTTTTGCCTTTAGGCAAATAGGACTTAGTTAATTACATTCCAGGTGCATCAGAGAAAATGGCATGCAAAGGTCTTTGGGATCTATTTAGAAACTATTTGAATCAAGCATTTTCGGCAGCTGCCACAAATAATCGCTGTAATGTGTTTTATTTCGTAAAATTGTCAGCTCCATCTAGTGGCGATAATATAGTATTTTCCTGATTGAGGTATTTCAGAAAAATACCACATTATGGCCACTAGATGGGGATAACCATATAAATAGATCCCAAGGATTTGTTTTTTTGTTAGGAAGAAGCCTAAATAAAAAAAGCCTTTCTCCCGGCGATGTTTGTGTCAGGGATGGGCTCTCAGCCCTTCCTTCTCTGTGCTTAGCTGTCGGTTAATTGCAGCACTAATCGTTCCACAGTGGCTCACCTATTGATCATCTCCTGCTCGTCAGTCAAGTCCACAGCCAGACCCTTCTGCCTATTTAAGCTGCCTGGTTCATTTCACCAATTGTCTTCGCCTTGGTCAACATATCTAGAGACTCTCTGCTGTGTTCCTGTTGAAGACTTGCCTGGCTGACGTCCCTTCTGGTCCTGATCATATCTGCTGCCCCTGACTACGCTGATCTCTGGCTTCCTGATTTCCTGGTTTGTTCTGACTACCCGATCTGGCTACCGAACCCTGGCTATGTTTTGACTATGTGTACCAGTTGTACCATTTAATTAAAAGGTGTGATTTTTACTGCATTTTCTGTCTCTGCCTGTTTCATGGTTCCTGACAGTTTAGCAGAAAGGGTTTCTTGCTCTCTGTATAAAAACAGTAGTCCCTCTGCAAAGGTCTGATATACCCCCTGAATATAGTTCTCTAACCAGCAGGAAGCACAAGTGTTCTGTCCCCGCTACACGTTTCTCTGTGCATGGCTCGACATGCAGCTAAACCCTCCTATTCTGCAATAAACCAGACTGAGTGTCATTTTGAAGCTTTATTCACAAAACAGGGTGGGAAACTATTGAGAAAAAAACAAATATAGATAGATATAAGCAGTATATAAAGTATACAGAAATACAATGAATAAGCTAGGCTGTAGATTGAGAAGTGTTGCATCAATGGACAAATAAGGTAAATAGGGTTAGGTACCATCATCCTATAATTGTATAGTGGAGAAAAGGGAGATTAGTCAAGGGCTACTCCAAGCAGTAGATGGCGATAAGTAATTCTCACCAAAGATGCTGCATTTAGGGGATGCCAGCGGATGCAAGTTTTAGTACAACATGTGCTCTGCTAGCTGGTTCCTCCTTTCAGTCTCTAAGATGGTGTCTGAACTCCCAGGATGCACCTGTCTCTCTTCCTTAGACTGAAGAATGATGGGCATTTTTGTTAAAGGTGAACAGTTTCTAGATTCTGCAAAAACAGTAAGTTTACCACTGGCTCCTTCTTGTGGTCAAATCTGATATTGCAGACAAACAACTTAAAGTGGAACTTCAGTCATTTTTTTCATCCTTACATTTATTAAATCTTCTTCCCTTGTTATTTTAACTTTGGATAGTAAAATATTTTTTTTTTCTGCCAGTAAATACCTTATACAGGCCACTTCCTGTTTCTTGTCTGGTAAAAAGCCAAGGCTTATGACATCATGCACAGCTCTCTCTCTCACTCTCGTGAGCATTTGCCAGGAAGGGGGGGGGGGGAGTCATAAGAGGGCCAATGAGAGCTGCAGGGCTGGAGGTGTGTGTCTGTGTAAATCCAGGAAGTGAACAGGCAGCAGCTTCAGCTGCCCACAATTAAAATGGCTGCAGCCAGACTCAATTTCTGCAGCATATTTGACAAGTACAGAATCACAGTATATATAAAATAATATGTAAAGTGGTTGGAGGGAAGCTTCGAAATGGCAAAGATATTTTTATTACAAATGGTGTGAGCAGACTGCAGTTCCTCTTTAATCAATATCCTACTGGAGGCAGAACAAGAGCTTTGCAGATTCTAGAGCTCTAAGGATGGCCATAGACGGATCAAAATTCAGCCAATTCAGCGGGGACTGTCCAAATTTTATCTATGTGTGGCCACTGCAGCTAAACAGAAGTTGATCTATTGATTGTCTTCTGCTGAATGCACTTGTTGGACAGCCAATGGCATTGATCTGTGTATTCTGGCAGCAGAGGAGTCCCCCCAGCCACCTTGATTGTGTGGATTAGGGATCCGGTTCAGTTTTTTTTTCAGCCTCAAACCTCCCAACTTTTTGAGATGGGAACGAGGGACACCTATTAGCAGAAGTATGTAGGCATAGGACACACCCCCTGCCACGCCCCCTTAAGGGGGAATTAGACAAAAAAAAAAAATGGTTAGTTAAACCCACAAGTTTTTTTTCACCACTACGATCAGGCCCGGATTTACACACACACACATACACACACACCACGTCCTTTATCGATGACTTCTACAATAGATCAATTAAAAACATATCTCCACACACGAGAACACTGAAAATAACTGGCTTTAATTGTACAGACTAAAAATACTTCAGGGTAAGCGCACGAGGGGTAAGGATTTTTCGCAGGCAATTTTTCAAGGCAATGGCTGGTGTTAGTGCTTCGATCATCCCCGGCACCATGGTTGTTATGGTGTCAGGATGATTGAAACACATTATTTCTATCATTACATTGTAATATAAACTGAAATAGTTCAACTCACCATAATGCAGAATCATTGGGAGCCCTGAGCATGTCACTTGCCACCATCTCTTGTCACTTGCCACCATGCCTGTCACCAGATGGAGATGTCACTTGCCACTATGCCTGCCACCAGATGGGGATGTCACTTGCCACCATGCCTGCCACCAGATGGGGATGTCACTTGCCACCATGCCTGCCACCAGATGGGGATGTCACTTGCCACCATGCCTGCCACCAGATGGGGATGTCACTTGCCACCATGCCTGCCACCAGATGGGGATGTCACTTGCCACCATGCCTGCCAACAGATGGGGATGTCACTTGCCACCATGCCTGCCACCAGATGGGGATGTCACTTGCCACCATGCCTGCCACCAGATGGGGATGTCATTTGCTACGCTGCCTGCCACCAGATGGGGATGTCACTTGCTACGCTGCCTGCCACCAGATGGGGATGTCACTTGCCACGCTGCCTGCCACCAGATGGGCATGTCACTTGCCACGCTGCCTGCCACCAGATGGGCATGTCACTTGCCACGCTGCCTGCCACCAGATGGGGATGTCACTTGCCACGCTGCCTTCCACCAGATGGGGATGTCACTTGCCACGCTGCCTGCCACCAGATGAGGATGTCACTTGCCACGCTGCCTGCCACCAGATGGGGATGTCACTTGCCACCATGCCTGCCACCAGATGGGGATGTCACTTGCCACGCTGCTTGCCACCAGATTGGGATGTCACTTGCCACCATGCCTGCCACCAGATGGGGATGTCACTTGCCACCATGCCTGCCACCAGATGGGGATGTCACTTGTCACTATGCCTGCCACCAGATGGGGATGTCACTTGCCACCATGCCTGCCACCAGATGGGGATGTCACTTGCTATGCTGCCTGCCACCAGATGGGGATGTCACTTGCCACACTGCCTGCCACCAGATGGGGATGTCACTTGCCACGCTGCCTGCCACCAGATGGGGATGTCACTTGCCAAGCTGCCTGCCACCAGATGGGGATGTCACTTGCCACTATGCCTGCCACCAGAAGGGGATGTCACTTGCTATGCTGCCTGCCACCAGATGGGGATGTCACTTGCCACACTGCCTGCCACCAGATGGGGATGTCACTTGCCAAGCTGCCTGCCACCAGATGGGGATGTCACTTGCCACACTGCCTGCCACCAGATGGGGATGTCACTTGCCAAGCTGCCTGCCACCAGATGGGGATGTCACTTGCCACGCTGCCTGCCACCAGATGGGGATGTCACTTGCCACCATGCCTGCCACCAGATGGGGATGTCCCTTGCCACCATGCCTGCCACCAGATGGCGATGTCACTTGCCACGCTGCTTGCCATCAGATGGGGATGTCACTTGCCACCATGCCTGCCACCGGATGGGGATGTCACTTGCCACCATGCCTGCCACCGGATGGGGACGTCACTTGCCACCATGCCTGCCACCAGATTGGGATGTCACTTGCCACCATGCCTGCCACCAGATGGGGATGTCACTTGCCACCATGCCTGCCACCAGATGGGGATGTCACTTGCCACTATGCCTGCCACCAGATGGGGATGTCACTTGCCACCATGCCTGCCACCAGATGGCGATGTCACTTGCCACGCTGCTTGCCACCAGATGGGGATGTCACTTGCCACCATGCCTGCCACCGGATGGGGATGTCACTTGCCACCATGCCTGCCACCGGATGGGGACGTCACTTGCCACCATGCCTGCCACCAGATTGGGATGTCACTTGCCACCATGCCTGCCACCAGATGGGGATGTCACTTGCCACCATGCCTGCCACCAGATGGGGATGTCACTTGCCACTATGCCTGCCACCAGATGGGGATGTCACTTGCCACCATGCCTGCCACCAGATGGGGATGTCACTTGCCACTATGCCTGCCACCAGAAGGGGATGTCACTTGCTATGCTGCCTGCCACCAGATGGGGATGTCACTTGCCACACTGCCTGCCACCAGATGGGGATGTCACTTGCCAAGCTGCCTGCCACCAGATGGAGATGTCACTTGCCACGCTGCCTGCCACCAGATGGGGATGTCACTTGCCACCATGCCTGCCACCAGATGGGGATGTCCCTTGCCACCATGCCTGCCACCAGATGGCGATGTCACTTGCCACGCTGCTTGCCATCAGATGGGGATGTCACTTGCCACGCTGCCTGCCACCGGATGGGGATGTCACTTGCCACCATGCCTGCCACTGGATGGGGATGTCACTTGCCACCATGCCTGCCACCAGATGAGGATGTCACTTGCCACCATGCCTGCCACCAGATGGGGATGTCACTTGCCACCATGCCTGCCACCAGATGGGGATGTCACTTGCCTCTATGCCTGCCACCAGATGGGGATGTCACTTGCCACACTGCCTGCCACCAGATGGGGATGTCACTTGCCACACTGCCACCAGATGGGAATGTCACTTGCCACTATGCCTGCCACCAGATGGGGATGTCACTTGCCACACTGCCTGCCACCAGATGGGGATGTCACTTGCCACGCTGCCTGCCACCAGATGGGGATGTCACTTGCCACCATGCCTGCCACCAGATGGGGATGTCACTTGCCACACTGCCACCAGATGGGGATGTCACTTGCCACACTGCCACCAGATGGGAATGTCACTTGCCACTATGCCTGCCACCAGATGGGGATGTCACTTGCCACACTGCCTGCCACCAGATGGGGATGTCACTTGCCATGCTGCCTGCAACCAGATGGGGATGTCACTTGCCACCAGATGGGGATGTCACTTGCCACCATGCCTGCCACCAGATGGGGATGTCACTTGCCACGCTGCCACCAAATGGAGATGTCACTTGCCACGCTGCCACCAGATGGAGATGTCACTTGCCACGCTGCCACCAGATGGAGATGTCACTTGCCACGCTGCCACCAGATGGAGATGTCACTTGCCACGCTGCCACCAAATGGAGATGTCACTTGCCACGCTGCCACCAGATGGAGATGTCACTTGCCACGCTGCCACCAGATGGAGATGTCACTTGCCACGCTGCCACCAGATGGAGATGTCACTTGCCACGCTGCCACCAGATGGAAATGTCACTTGCCACGCTGCCACCAGATGGAGATGTCACTTGCCACGCTGCCACCAGATGGGGATGTCACTTGCCATGCTGCCTGCCATCAGAAGGAGGAGGGCGGAACAGATGTCATCTCTCTCCCCCGCCGCCGCACCGCTGACATTACCACCTACTCGATTTTTTCAAAAATGGCGCCGGGTGGCACAATCACGCTACTGCGCATGCGCCACCCGGCCGAGCGCTTATGAGCTTTCCCGAGCCCAGCCGGCTTCGGAACGGCGCATGCGCCGTTGCGTGGTCGGCTCACGGCCATCTTTTCTATGGGCACTGGTGCCCATAATAGACTTTAATGGGCAGCACGAAAGGGGGGGCGGCCACGAAGTCGCTGCAGGAGCGGCGTCGCCCCTACACCACTGCCGCCCCGAGGCCTGGCCTCGGTGGCCTTGTGGCAAATCCGGCCCTGACTACGATTCCTTTATCCACTTGAGCTCCGAAAGATTTTCATGACCAGACGATTTTCATTTTTTGCTATTCACCACTGCGTTACTTTAACTGGTAATTGCTCAATCATGCAACATTGTACCCAAACAATCTTTTTTTTCACACAAATAGAGCTTTCTTATAGTGGCATTTGATCACCAATGCATTTTTTAAATTATATAAACAATATATAAACAATTGCGGATTGTCACTTGCCACGTCGCCTGTCACCAGATGCAGATTGTCACTTGCCACCGTCGCCTGCCACGTTGCGGATTGTCACTTGCCATGTCCCTTGCCACGTCGCCTGCCACATGTTGCGGATTGTCACTTGCCACGTCGCCTGTCACCAGATGCAGATTGTCACTTGCCACGTCACCTGTCACCAGATGAAGATTGTCACTTGCCACGTCGCCTGTCACCAGATGAAGATTGTCACTTGCCACGTCGCCTGCCACATGTTGCGGATTGTCACTTGCCACGTCGCCTGTCACCAGATGAAGATTGTCACTTGTCACCTGCTAAGGTGGTCTCTTGTGTCCCAGAGACAGGCAGCAGAGAGATGATGTAATCTCTCTGCTGCCGCGGCTGCCTGCATGGTGGGGGGGAACTGCAGGGATGCAGGGCGGGCGCCGGGCGGTGAGAGATGATGTCATCTCTCTGCTCCCCTGCCCGCCTGCTCCCTGATTGGCCAGCAGCCCGCCCACAAACACATCGATCGGCACATGTCAGCGGCGTCACTCACGGAGCCGCCCGGCGGCTCTCTCACCTATGGAGCCGCCCGGCGGCTCTCTCACTTACGGAGCCGCCCGCCGGCGGGCTCTTACACAGTCACTCACCCGCATTTCTCCCCCTGGATCCGCCCCTGGATTGGACATGTGTGATTCATTTGGTTCCAAATTAGTTTTGTAATGAATTTCGACAAATTAAACAGGAAGGAAACATCCGAATTAACGAAAACCCATTTAACAAATGTTTTCTAATATTCGGAAATTTGAACATTCGGAAATTTGTAAATTTGAAAATTTTCAAAAATCAGAAAATTAGAAAATCTGAAATAATAACCAACTATTAAATTATAGGTATTGGAATTTCTTGTCAAATTTTGCTGTTAGTGAATGTAATGAACGTAACGAATATATGTATATATATAATTATCCAAAATAACGAATGCTGTAGCTAAAGGAATGGAACATAACAAATTAATAATAATAAATAACAATGATAATAAAAACTTTTTATTATTATTATTTATAATTAATTAGTTAGGTTCCATTTGTTTAGATGTGGCATTCGTTATTTCGGATAATTCGTAACTTCGGTTAAATTCACATTCGTTACATTCACTAACAGCCAAATTTGAAAGGAAATTCCAATGCCTATAATTTAATAGTTAGTTATTATTAGTTAGTTATTCTTTAGAATTTTCATATTTTTGTTCTTTCAAATTTTCAGATTTTCTTTCTTAGGGCTGGTTCCCACTGGTGCGATGCTGGAACCCTGCAAATCCACTGCGGGTTCCCGCATCGCATGTCTCCCGGCGGCAGTTCACACTGCCCTATACAAACTGCTGGGAGTGTCAGTTAAAGGTTAATGACACCCCCAAAATCAGTTTGTTGTGCGATTTGCAAACTCGGACAGGAGTCGGATCGCATTGGGTGTGAATGCCCATGCGATCCGATTCTGTTGTGGACCAAAAAAAAAGGGTCCTGTGCGGGTTTGATGCAAATTCAGCCATACAATCTTTATGGCTAAAATCGCATCGCACAGAGATTACATGTGATTTACACTTGAGTGCAGTGCAAATCACATCTGATCTCAGACATCGCACCAGTGGGAACCGGCCCCTTATGTTCGGATTTTTGGATTTACGAATTTTCGAATTTACGAATTTAGGAAATTCCGAATTTTCGAATTTACGAACTTTTAAATTCACGAATTGCGATCATAACGAATGACACAAAAAATGAAAAAACAAACAAACAAATGAAACTAAAACAATCACATTTTCAAATTTACGATTTAGGAAATTTCGAATTTTTGAATATTCGAATTTATGAATTTTCGAATTTACGAATTGTGATCATAACGAATGACCCGAAAAATGAAAAAACAAACAAACAAATGAAACTAAAACAAACAAATTTTTTGGCAGTGCACACGTCTAATATAGATCAGACCAAAATGAGGGACAAATAAGGAGGAAAGAGGGACAGAGGGACTTTTTGTTCCAAATCAGGGACAGTCCCTCCAAATCAGGAAGAGTTGGGAGCCCCGCGGCCCCGCTAGTTGAATGAAAAAACAGCTGCTGCAGGGGATGTTTCAGGATAGAAAGAGGGGGGAGGGGCCGGTAAATATTTTATTTACCGACCCCTTCCTTTTCTGAATGAACACAGTGGGTGATCTGTACCAATTGCTCCTGTTTTCATTCTTAACTGAAGCATAGGTATTGGAATTTCCTTTCAAATTTGGCTGTTAGTGAATGTAACAAATACAAATTTTTTCCAAGTTACGAATTATCCGAAATAATTGAATTCTGTATCTAAACGAATGGAACGTAATGAATTAATAATAATTAATAACGATAATAATAAAAACATTTTTTATGTTTACTATGCTTCAGTTTGTGAATGAACAGGAAGCCACTCAGCACAGAGCACTTCCTATTAGTTTACTGTCCAGTGTAGCTGAGGCTGCATAGAAAGGGGCTGGGGAATCTCTGTCCTCAGTCCCTTTGTCTGTCTCAAAAGTGAGATATCAGAGGTCTGTTTAGACCCCCTGATATTTCACCAAAGTCCCCCCAACGGGGCTCCGCAAAAAATTGTAAGAAAATAATTTAAACAATATTGTAAAAAATAATTAAAAAAATAAAATAGTAAAAAAATAATAAAAATAAAAACGACTGACACCAATTTCTGCTGTCCTGACACTGTCCACTGCGCTGCTGGTATACACACATGTGGGTTTGTGCTCTGGGGTGCTCCCCCTAATGCAATGGACTCCATATCTCTCCATAAAGAGTAGCAGTCACTGCCTAATGCTACCACAGGGGATATTTATATTCCCGGTGATAAAAAATAAAATAAAACGACAGTTTAAAATAATTAAAAAAATAAAATATATAATAAAAAAAAATTTTCAAGCGCCCTCTCCCCTCCCCCCGTGCTCGCGCGCAAAGGCAAATCCAGGCGTCCGTCCCGCATGCGTGCAAACAGCCATCGTCCCACACATGTGAGGCATCACCGCGGACATCACATCACGGGCGGCAATTCTAGCACCAGACCTCCTCTGTAAATCTAAAGTGGTAACCTGTAGATATAAATTTACACTGTTTGTTGCAGTTGCACGAGCATGTGCAATTTTAAAGCGTGAAATGTTTTGGTATCTAATTACTCGGCGTAGCATCATCTTTTATATTTTACCTTACAGTTGGGTATTATATTGTGTTTTTGTGCATTCAAATTCAGAAGTGTCTTTTACCCCAAAAAGTACATTTGAAAAAAGACTGCGCAATTATAACGTGACATAAAAAAACTGCAGCACCATTTTATTCTCTAGGTCCTCTGTTTAAAAAAAAAAAAAATATATATATATATATATATATATATATATATATATATATATATATATATATATATATATATATATATATATATATATATATATAATGTTTGGGGGTTCTAAGTAACTTTCTAGCAAAAAATACTGATTATTAATGTGTTACATGTAAACAAAAAGTGCCAGAAAAAAGCCTGGTCTTAAAGTAGATACTTCGCACACATTTTACATGCATTACCTTTGATCTTTAACCGCTTCCCGACCGGCTCACGCAGATATACTGCGGCAGAAGAGCACGTACCTGAGCTCCGTGAGTGTAGTCGCGGGTCCTGCGGACTCGATGTCCGCGGGGATACTCGCGATCGTCTCACGGAGAGGAAGAACGGGAAAATGCTGATATAAACAAGCATCTCCCCGTTCTGCCTAGTGACACTGACACTGATCACAGCTCCCTGTAATCGGGAGCGGTGATCAGTGTTGTGTCCCACATAGCGCCCCCCCCACAGTGAGAATCACTCCCTAGGACACACTTAACCCCTACAGCGCCACCTAGTGGTTAACCCCTTCACTGCCAGTCACATTTACACAGTAATCAATGCATTTTTTATTGGCACTGATCGCTGTATAAATGTGAATGGTCCCAAAATAGCGCCAAAAGTGTCCGATCTGTCTGCCATAATGTCGCAGTCATGATAAAAATTGCTGATCGCCGCAATTACTAGTAAAAAAAAAAAAAAATATTAATAAAAATGCCATAAATCTATCCGATATTTTGTAGACGCTATAACTTTTGCGCAAACCAATCAAACGCTTATTACGATTTTTTTTTACCAAAAATATGTAGAAGAATACATATCGGCCTAAACTGAGGGGAAAAAAAAAATTATATATTTTTTGGGGATATTTATTACAGCAAAAATTAAAAAATATTGCTTTTTTTTTTCAAAATTGTCGCTCTTTTTTTGTTTATAGCACAAAAAATTAAAACCACAGAGGTGATCAAATACCACCAAAAGAAAGCTCTATTTGTTGGAAAAAAAGGACGTCAATTTTGTTTGGGAGCCATGTCGCACGACCGCGGAATTGTGAGTTAAAGTGACGCAGTGCCGAATCGCAAAAAGTGCTCTGGTCTTTGACCAGCCAAATGGTCCGGGGCTGAAGTGGGTAAATAATGAGCATTTTCCGGGTGAAAAAATGTACAAAGAGCCTAAATTGGCAACAGAATGTCAAAAGGCCATCAAGCTCCCTGTCAGCACATTGCCAGTGTCAGACTGATAGCACTGTGAACGGCAACAGAGTCTGATTGGAGGTGTCAATTAGAATCCTGCTCTGAAGGCATCACGTGAAGCTAATATAGATGCTGGTATGTATACTAGCAGTAATAAATAAGAGACAGTTATTTGTTGTAATAAATACACAACTTAAATAATTGCCGAGTTCTGTTCCCCCCAGGAAAGATTGATATGAAGGTTTCTCGCTGAGCCACCTCACTCTCTGATCTGTCCCTGCAAAATCTGTGACTTTTAGCAGATGTCACAAGACAAACTAAGCCTGTCCTGGATGTCACATCTATGAAACCTCTCCGGGGATCCATAAATAATAGATTCACTCCTCTTCGTGGATCTATGAATAATAGATTCACTCTGAAATAACCAGATCACTTATAAACAGATTACATGCACAGATGGGATCTGAACACTAAGCAGAGGCTGGGTACTAATTATATGATACAAACTATAGAATATTGAAGCCACAACCAGCCAACAAGTCTGACAACTGGTTTACAAGAGCTGTGAAAGAGGCCATCTTTACCTTCGAGGACAGTGAGGTGCATATTCTGGACAGAAAAGGCAACTGGTTCTCAAGAGTAGGGATGAGCTTCGTGTTCGAGTCGAACCCATGTTCGACTCGAACATCGGCTGTTCGATCGTTCGCCGAATTGCGAACGTTATGGGCCGTTCGCGCTAAATTCGTGTGGCGCGTCACGGCCCATAATTCACTGCGGCATCGCAGTGCATTGCTGGCTGATGATTGGCCAAGCATGCACTATGACCCGCATGCTTGGCCAATCACAGCGCTGTCAGTAGAGAGAGCTGTAATTGGCCAAAGCCAGGGTGGCTTTGGCCAATTATGGCTCAGGGGATTTAGTACACACCCCACACTATATAAGGCCGCCTGCACGGCGGCCCTGTGTAGTGTGTGTTCCGGTGTGCTGAGAGATAGAGAGAGAGAGAGACAGTGTCATTTGATTTGAGTTAGATAGATTAGGCAGAACAGTCAGTCAGTTAGCTGCACTTACAGTGTATTGTGTATATATATGCATCCCAGGTGTTGCATATATATATATACACTGTATTCAGTTTAGCTAGATCCGTTCCTGTTATCTTCTATCTAGACTATTTACATTTAATGCAGTGCGTCCTGCTCACAGTGTTCAGCTAGATCCGTTCCTGCTATTTACATTTAGTGCAGTGCGTCCTGCTCACAGTGTTCAGCTAGATCCGTTCCTGTTATCTTCTAGACTATTTACATTTAGTGCAGTGCGTCCTGCTCACAGTGTTCAGCTAGATCCGTTCCTGCAATTTACATTTAGTGCAGTGCGTCCTGCTCACAGTGTTCAGCTAGATCCGTTCCTGCTATTTACATTTAGTGCAGTGCGTCCTGCTCACAGTGTTCAGCTAGATCCGTTCCTGCTATTTACATTTAGTGCAGTGCGTCCTGCTCACAGTGTTCAGCTAGATCCGTTCCTGCTATTTACATTTAGTGCAGTGCGTCCTGCTCACAGTGTTCAGCTAGATCCGTTCCTGTTATCTTCTAGACTATTTACATTTAGTGCAGTGCGTCCTGCTCACAGTGTTCAGCTAGATCCGTTCCTGCAATTTACATTTAGTGCAGTGCGTCCTGCTCACAGTGTTCAGCTAGATCCGTTCCTGCTATTTACATTTAGTGCAGTGCGTCCTGCTCACAGTGTTCAGCTAGATCCGTTCCTGCTATTTACATTTAGTGCAGTGCGTCCTGCTCACAGTGTTCAGCTAGATCCGTTCCTGCTATTTACATTTAGTGCAGTGCGTCCTGCTCACAGTGTTCAGCTAGATCCGTTCCTGCTATTTACATTTAGTGCAGTGCGTCCTGCGCACAGTGTTCAGCTAGAGCCGTTCCTGCTATTTACATTTAGTGCAGTGCGTCCTGCTCACAGTGTTCAGCTAGATCCGTTCCTGTTATCTTCTAGACTATTTACATTTAGTACAGTGCGTCCTGCTCACAGTGTTCAGCTAGATCCGTTCCTGTTATCTTCCTACTGACAGGCAGGCTTGTCTGGTTACAGTATATAAAGCTACCTGAAGAAAATTACAGGTGTTCTATTTGATCCTATTAGTACCACGGTCAGGCAGCTAGACTATTTACATTTAGTACAGTGCGTCCTGCTCACAGTGTACAGCTAGATCCGTTCCTGTTATCTTCCTACTGACAGGCAGGCTTGTCTGGTTACAGTATATAAAGCTACCTGAAGAAAATTACAGGTGTTCTATTTGATCCTATTAGTACCACGGTCAGGCAGCTAGACTATTTACATTTAGTACAGTGCGTCCTGCTCACAGTGTACAGCTAGATCCGTTCCTGTTATCTTCCTACTGACAGGCAGGCTTGTCTGGTTACAGTATATAAAGCTACTTGAAGAAAATTACAGGTGTTCTATCCCAGCTTAGTGCAGCTACAGGCCATTAGTATGTCTGGAAGGCCAAGAAGGAGAGGCAGACAGTCACAAGCCAATAAGAGAGGGCAAGCAGGCTCTGTGTCTAGTGCTGGTCGTGGAGACGGTGCATCCTCATCAGCACGTGGCCATGGGACACGCTTGGCCTTTTTTTCGGCAGCTGGCCATGTTGAGCCGCAACATGCGGAAGACTTGGTCGAATGGATGACCAAGCCGTCCTCATCCTCCTCATCCTCTCTCACCCATGCCCAGGGTGCTTTGTCTGGCAAAGCAGCGGCCTCTTCCCTCAGCTCAATGTCATCAGTGACTCCTTCCCTAGCTCCACCATGTCCTCATGAGGATTCCCTCGAACTGTTTGACCACAGTGTTGGGTACATGCTCCAGGAGGATGCCCAGCGTTTGGAAGGCTCTGATGACGATACTGAGCTCGATGAAGGCAGTAACATGAGCGCGGACAGAGGGGGTGCCCAAGAAGGACAGCAATCTGGCAGTCATGCTCCCCCTGCTGCAGCATACTGCCAGGTTTGCTCCAGTGATGAGGAGGGAGGGGATGATGAGGTCACTGACTCAACGTGGGTGCCTGATAGGAGAGAGGAGGAGGAGGAGGAGGAGGAGGAGGAGGCGGCAGCACATCACCAACGAGGCAGGATGCCCTCCAGGGGCCAGCCTAAGGGCAGCACATTGACTGCATCACACCCCAAAGCTCCACATGTGCAGGGCGCTGCAGTCTCTGCGCGTTATTCAAAAAGTTCTTTGGTGTGGGCCTTTTTTGAGACGAGTGCATCAGATCGCACCGCTGCTATTTGCAACATATGTCTCAAGCGTATCTCGCGTGGCCAAAATATCTCCCGCTTGGGTACCACATGCTTGACCAGACATATGTTGACCTGCCATGCAGTTCGTTGGCAAGCGTATCTAAAAGACCCACACCAAAGAACAAAGAGGATCTCTCCTTGCTCCTCATCAGCTGAGATTTCCAACCCCACTAGACCTTCAGTCCTCTCTGAGACCTGCAGTGAGAGGAATGAAGGTGTAGAATTAGGTGTGTCACAACCAAGTACTTGTGGGCAATCTGCTTTTGGTACACCGACGTCAGATTGTACCAGGCAAATTTCCCTGCCCCAGCTGCTGCACCGCCGAAAGAAGTTTGCTCCCAGCCATCCACATGCCCAGCGGTTGAATGCTAGCTTGGCAAAATTGCTAGCACTTCAACTGCTGCCTTTTCAGTTGGTAGACTCTGCCCCCTTCCGTGAGTTTGTGGAATGTGCGGTTCCTCAGTGGCAGGTACCCAAACGCCACTTTTTCTCACGGAAGGCGATTCCGGCTCTCTACCGGCATGTGGAAGGCAATGTCCATGCCTCGCTGGACAGGGCGGTCAGCGGTAAGGTGCATATTACCGCTGACTCATGGTCCAGCAGGCATGGACAGGGACGTTACCTAAGTTTCACGGCGCATTGGGTGACTCTGCTGGCAGCTGGGAAGGATGCAGGACAAGGTGCAGTAGTGTTGGAGGTTGTTCCGCCACCACGCCTCCAAAATGCTGATTGTGACACACCTCTCTCCTCCACCCCCTCCTCTTCTTCTTCCTCCATGGCCTCTTCCTCGGAACCAGCGGTGCTCCGTAGGCGTTCAAGGGGCTACGCAAGTACGCAGGCCAAAAGATGCCATGCGGTGCTTGAGCTGGTGTGCTTGGGGGACAGGAGCCACACTGGGGCAGAGGTTCTGTCAGCTCTGCAGGGGCAGGTTCAGAGGTGGTTGACGCCACGCCAACTTAAGGCAGGAATGGTGGTTTGCGACAATGGCACCAACCTCCTCTCTGCCCTCCGACAGGGACAAATGACCCATGTGCCCTGTTTGGCTCACGTCCTTAACTTGGTGGTGCAGCGGTTCTTGGGCAGGTACCCGGGCTTACAGGATGTCCTGAGGCAGGCCAGGAAAGTCTGTGTGCATTTCCGCCGGTCATATAATGCCAGTGCTCGGCTGACGGACCTCCAAAAGGAGTTTAACCTGCCCAAGAACCGCCTAATCTGTGACATGCCCACCAGGTGGAACTCAACGTTGGCCATGCTGCAGCGGCTGCACACGCAGCAGAGGGCCATCAATGAGTACCTGTGCGACTATGGCACCAGGACAGGGTCAGGGGAGCTTGGTTTTTTTTCCCCACGCCAGTGGGCCATGATCAGGGATGCATGCACTGTCCTGTCACCATTCGAGGAGGCCACGAGGATGGTGAGCAGTGACAGTGCATGCATCAGTGACACTGTCCCCCTTGTCCACCTGTTGGAGCACACGCTGCGTGGAATAATGGACAGGGCACTTGAGGCAGAACAGAGGCAGGAAGAGGAGGACTTCCTTAGCTCTCAAGGCCCCCTTTATCCAGACAGTGTTCCTGCGTGCCCGCCGATCACACAGGAAGAGGACGAGGAGGAAGAGGAGGAGGAGGAAGATTGTGTCAGTATGGAGGTGGAGCCTGGCACTCAGCATCAGCAGCAGTCTTTAAGGGATCAGTCCCAAGAAACACATGGACTTGTACGTGGCTGGGAGGAGGTGGCTGCGGACCATGTCGTTCTTAGTGACCCAGAGGACTCCGGACCGAATGCCTCAGCAAACCTACGCTGCATGGCCTCCCTGATCCTGCAAAGCCTGCGTAAGGATCCTCGTATTCGTGGTATCAAGGAGAAGGACCAATACTGGCTGGCAACCCTCCTTGATCCACGTTACAAGGGTAAGGTTGCGGACCTTATCTTGCCATCGCAGAGGGAGCAGAGGATGAAACATCTTCGGGAGGCCTTGCAGAAAGGTCTGTGCAACGCGTTCCCAGAGACTGGGAGGTTACAAACTCCTGTTTCTGGACAACGTGTTGCTGAGGCTTCGGTCAGTCAAAGAAGGAGCGGTGGAGAAGGTGGCCGTCTGACCGATGCGTTCAGACAATTTTTTGGTCCGCAGCCCCAAGGTATGATCGGTTCCAGCAACCATCGCCAGCGTCTGTTTTACATGGTGCAGGAATACCTAGGGGCAAGATCAGACTTGGACACCTTTCCCACCGAAAATCCTCTGGGTTACTGGGTCTTGAGGATGGATCACTGGCCAGAGCTTGCACAGTATGCAATTGAGCTACTGGCCTGTCCTGCATCCAGCGTTCTTTCGGAACGCACATTCAGTGCTGCTGGAGGCGTGGTAACCGATCACAGGGTGCGTCTGTCCACCGACTCGGTCGATCGGCTGACCTTCATAAAAATGAATGAGTCTTGGATCACCACCAGCTACCAAGCACCTGATGCTGATGTAACCGAATAATTTTTTTTGAAATCTCAGATCCCTTCAAAGACTGCCTATGCTGATGCTGAGTGACTATCCCTGAGTAATTATCCTCTTCCTCCTCAATCATCACGCTGATAGCTTGTAAGAACATTTTTGGTTCTGGGCGCCACCACCAGTGCCTAAGGCACAATTTTTCAGCCCCTGTTTAACAGGGGCGTGTAATTACAATTTTTGATGTAATACTTTGCAGCAGGGCTCGTTCCTGCATTCCAACTAGAGTGTCTGTGAGGGGTTGCAGTGTTGTGGCACCAGCACCAGTGCCTAGGGCCCAATTTTTCTGCCCCTGTCTAACAGGGGCGTGTAATTACAATTTTTGATGCAATACTTTGCAGCAGGGCTCGTTCCTGCGTTCCAACTAGAGTGTCTGTGAGGGGTTGCAGTGTTGTGGCACCAGCACCAGTGCCTAAGGCCCAATTTTTCTGCCCCTGTCTAACAGGGGCGTGTAATTACAATTTTTGAAGCAATAATTTGCAGCAGGGCTCGTTCCTGCGTTCCAACTAGAGTGTCTGTGAGGGGTTGCAGTGTTGTGGCACCAGCACCAGTGCCTAAGGCCTAATTTTTCAGCTCCTGTTCAACAGGGGCATGTAATTACAATTCTTGATCTAATATTTCACAGCAGGGCCCTGTGAGGGCTTACAGTGTTGTGGCCACAGCAACACCTAAGGCCCAAATTTCTGCTGAGTATATAGGGCAGGACCCTACTTTCAAACATCTAACTTACAAACGACTCCTACTTGTAAACGGAAGGAGACAACAGGAAGTGAGATGAAATCTACCCCTAGGAAGGGAAATTCTCTCCTGTAAGAGTTAATATGGGAAAACAAGTTCTCCTTTCCACTGATGCTTTCCAATCCTTGTTCCACAAAAAAACCCAAATTTTCAAAAAACATTTTTCATTGGGACAAAAAAGTGAGGTGAAATCTTCTGAAGAGGAGGAAAGACAGCAAAACAAATGTCACAGGGGTGATAACCCTTCCCTATGTTTTCCAAAAAGCTTAGAAAAGATTTTTTGGCTGGAGCTAAACACGTTAAAAATGTTCAAAATTACAAACAGATTCTACTTAACAACAAACCTACAGTCCCTGTCTTGTTTGCACCGCCTGTATACTGCTGTTCAGAGTATATAGGGCCTGGTGGCCCCACACCTTTCCTTATTTTAATTTGGGTGCGGGGTTCCCCTTAATATCCATACAAGACCCAAAGGGACTGGTAATGGACTGGGGGGTACCCATGCCGTTTGTCTCACTGATTTTCATCCATATTGCCATGACCCGACATGACATTAAACCCGCAAGCAGTTTTAAATGAGATTTTTTCCTTTAAAAATGACATTTGGTGCAGGGACTGTTCTAAACATGGGAAACACGCGTCACTTTACAGGCATACTATAGACACCCCCCAGGTACGATATTTAAAGGAATATTTCACTTTTTTTTTTTTTACTTTAAGCATCATTAAAATCACTGCTCCCGAAAAAACGGCCGTTTTTAAAAGTTTTTTTTGCATTGATACATGTCCCCTGGGGTAGGACCCGGGTCCCCAAACCCTTTTTAGGACAATACCATGCAAATTAGCCTTTAAAATGAGCACTTTTGATTTCGAACGTTCGAGTCCCATAGACGTCAATGGGGTTCTAACGTTCGTGCAAACTTTCGGTCCGTTCGCGGGTTCTGGTGCGAACCGAACCGGGGGGTGTTCGGCTCATCCCTACTCAAGAGGTGTGAAAGAGGCCATCTATGCCTCCGAGGAGAGTGAGGTGCTCATTTTGTAAAGAAAGGACAACTGGTTCTCAAGAGGTGTGAAAGAGGCCATCTATGCCTTCGAGGAGAGTGAGGTGCACATTTTGTAAAGAAAGGACAACTGGTTCTCACGAGGTGTGAAAGAGGTCATCTATCCCTTCGAGGAGAGTGAGGTGCACATTTTGGACAGAGAGGACAACTGGTTTGAAAGAGTTGCGAAAGAAGCCATGTATGCCTTCGAGCACAGTGAGGTGTACATTCGTGACAGAAAAGGAAACTGGTTCTCAAGAGTTGTGAAAGAGGCCATCTTTGAAAATTTGAGAACCTGCTCTCAAACATTTGTTGTCGGAAATTCCGACAGCAAATGTCCGATGGAGCCTACACACGGTCGGAATTTCCGATAACAAGCTCACATCGGATATTTGTTGTTGGAAATTCCGATCGTGTGTACGCAGCATTACTGTGAAGAAACCTTTCCGTGTTTGGAGGTGAAATCTCTTTTCCTCTAGACGTAAAGAGTGCCCCCTTGTCCTCTGTGATGACCGTAGAGTGAATAACTCAACACCAAGTTCACTATATGGACCCCTTATATATTTATACATGGTGATCATATCCCCCTTATGTATTTGTACATGTTGGTCATATCCCCCTTATCTCCTCTTCTTAAGAGAGAATGCATTCAGTTCCTCTAATCTTTCCTCATAGCTGAGCTCCTCCATGCCTCTTATCACTTTGGTTGCTCTTCTCTGCACTTTCCCCAGTTCCTCGATATCCTTTTTGAGAACTGGAGCCCAAAACTGAACTGCATATTCCAGATGAGGTCTTACTAATGATTTGTACAGGGGGGCAAAATGATATCTCTCTCTCTGGAGTCCATACCTCTCCTAATACAAGAAAGGACTTTGCTCGCTTTGGAAACCGCAGCTTGGCATTGCATTTTATTATTGAGCTTATGATCTACCAAAACCCCCAGATCCTTCTCCACCATTGATTCCCCCAGTTGTACTCCCCCTAGTATGTATGATGCATATTCTTGGCCCCCCAAGTGCATAACTTTACATTTATTAACATTAAACCTCATCTGCCACTTAGTCGCCCAATGAAACAGAGCATTGAGGTCGGCTTGTAAATTGGAGACATCCTGTAAGGACGTTATTCCACTGCATAGCTTGGTGTCATCTGCAAAGACAGAAATGATACTTTTAATCCCAGACCCTATATCATTTATAAAGATATTAAAAGTAAGGGTCCCAGCACTGAACCTTGGGGTACACCACTGATAACCTTAGACCATTCAGAGTAAGAATCATTAACCACTGCTATCTGAATTCTGTCTATTAGCCAGTTTTCTATACATTTAGAAGCTGATATTTCCGCCTGTAGACTTTACCTTACACATGAGACGTGTGTGGGGAACTGTGTCAAACACATGTTGGGCAGCTGCACTTCCTATCCCGCCCCCAGCCTAGGCCAGTATTGCGACTTGTGATTAGGGATGAGCCGAACACCCCCCTGTTCGGTTCGCACCAGAACATGCGAACAGGAAAAAAGTTCGTTCGAACACGCGAACACCGTTAAAGTCTATGGGACACGAACATGAATAAACAAAAGTGCTAATTTTAAAGGCTTATATGCAAGTTATTGTCATAAAAAGTGTTTGGGGACCTGGGTCCTGCCCCAGGGGACATGGATCAATGCAAAAAAAAGTTTTAAAAACGGCCGTTTTTTCAGGAGCAGTGATTTTAATAATGCTTAAAGTCAAACAATAAAAGTGTAATATCCCTTTAAATTTCGTACCTGGGGGGTGTCTATAGTATGCCTGTAAAGGGGCGCATGTTTCCTGTGTTTAGAACAGTCTGACAGCAAAATGACATTTTGAAGGAAAAAACTCATTTAAAACTACCCGCGGCTATTGCATTGCCGACAATACACATAGAAGTTCATTGATAAAAATGGCATGGGAATTCCCCAAAGGGGAACCCCGAACCAACATTAAAAAAAAAAAATGACGTGGGAGTCCTCCTAAATTCCATACCAGGCCCTTCAGGTCTGGTATGGATTTTAAGGGGAACCCCGCGCCAAAAAAAAAAAAAAAAACGGCGTGGGGTCCCCCCAAAAATCCATACCAGACCCTTATCCGAGCACGCAACCTGGCAGGCCGCAGGAAAAGAGGGGGGGACGAGAGTGCGCCCCCCCCTCCCTCCTGAACCGTACCAGGCCACATGCCCTCAACATTGGGAGGGTGCTTTGGGGTAGCCCCCAAAACACCTTGTCCCCATGTTGATGAGGACAAGGGCCTCATCCCCACAACCCTGGCCGGTGGTTGTGGGGGTCTGCGGGCGGGGGGCTTAACGGAATCTGGAAGCCCCCTTTAACAAGGTGACCCCCAGATCCCGGCCCCCCCCCCTGTGTGAAATGGTACCCCTACCATTTCACGAAAAAAGTGTCAAAAATGTTAAAAATGACAAGAGACAGTTTTTGACAATTCCTTTATTTAAATGCTTCTTCTTTCTTCTATCTTCCTTCATCTTCTGGTTCTTCTGGTTCTTCTGGCTCTTCTGGTTCTTCCTCCGGCGTTCTCGTCCAGCATCTCCTCCGCGGCGTCTTCTATCTTCTTCTCCTCGGGCCGCTCCGCACCCATGGCATGGGGGGGAGGCTCCCGCTCTTCTCTTCTTCTTTTCTTCTCTTCTTCTCTTCTTCATTTTCTTCTCCGGGCCGCTCCGCAATCCATGCTGGCATGGAGGGAGGCTCCCGCTGTGTGACGGCGCTCCTCGTCTGACAGTTCTTAAATAACGGGGGGGGGGCACCCGGTGACCCCGCCCCACTCTGATGCACGGTGACTTGACGGGACTTCCCTGTGACGTCACGGGGAATGCCACAGGGAAGTCCCGTCATGTCCCGTGCGTCAGAGGGGGGCCCCGCCCCCCGTTATTTAAGAACTGTCAGACGAGGAGCGCCGTCACACAGCGGGAGCCTCCCTCCATGCCAGCATGGATTGCGGAGCGGCCCGGAGAAGAAAATGAAGAAGAGAAGAAGAGAAGAAAAGAAGAAGAGAAGAGCGGGAGCCTCCCCCCATGCCATGGGTGCGGAGCGGCCCGAGGAGAAGAAGATAGAAGACGCCGCGGAGGAGATGCTGGACGAAAACGCCGGAGGAAGAACCAGAAGAGCCAGAAGAACCAGAAGATGAAGGAAGATAGAAGAAAGAAGAAGCATTTAAATAAAGGAATTGTCAAAAACTGTCTCTTGTCATTTTTAACATTTTTGACACTTTTTTCGTGAAATGGTAGGGGTATAAGTACCCCCTTACCATTTCACACAGGGGGGGGGGCCGGGATCTGGGGGTCACCTTGTTAAAGGGGGCTTCCAGATTCCGATAAGCCCCCCGCCCGCAGACCCCCACAACCACCGGCCAGGGTTGTGGGGATGAGGCCCTTGTCCTCATCAACATGGGGACAAGGTGTTTTGGGGGGCTACCCCAAAGCACCCTCCCAATGTTGGCATGTGGCCTGGTATGGTTCAGGAGGGAGGGGGGGCCGCACTCTCGTCCCCCCCTCTTTTCCTGCGGCCTGCCAGGTTGCGTGCTCGGATAAGGGTCTGGTATGGATTTTTGGGGGGACCCCACGCCGTTTTTTTTTTTTTTTTTTTGGCGCGGGGTTCCCCTTAAAATCCATACCAGACCTGAAGGGTCTGGTATGGAATTTAGGGGGAACCCCACGTCATTTTTTTTTTAAAATTTTGGCCGGGGTTCCCCTTAATATCCATATCAGACCTGAAGGGCCTGGTATGGAATTTAGGGGGACTCCCACGTCATTTTTTTTTTTTAATTTTGGTTTGGGGTTCCCCTTTGGGGAATTCCCATGCCGTTTTTATCAATGAACTTCTATGTGTATTGTCGGCAATGCAATAGCCGCGGGTAGTTTTAAATGAGTTTTTTCCTTCAAAATGTCATTTTGCTGTCAGACTGTTCTAAACACAGGAAACATGCGCCCCTTTACAGGCATACTATAGACACCCCCCAGGTACGAAATTTAAAGGGATATTACACTTTTATTGATTGACTTTAAGCATTATTAAAATCACTGCTCCTGAAAAAACGGACGTTTTTAAAACTTTTTTTTGCATTGATCCATGTCCCCTGGGGCAGGACCCAGGTCCCCAAACACTTTTTATGACAATATCTTGCATATTAGCCTTTAAAATTAGCACTTTTGATTTCTCCCATAGACTTTTAAAGGGTGTTCCGCGGCATTCGAATTTGCCGCGAACACCCCAAATTGTTCGCTGTTCGGCGAACTTGCGAACAGCCAATGTTCGAGTCAAACATGAGTTCGACTCGAACTCGAAGCTCATCCCTACTTGTGATAGGACGCTGTCATGTGACCAACTTTACAATGCAAGAAAATGAGATTTAAGCAAGTTTTCTGAACCTAATTAATCCACAATCTTGCTCTTTTTAATATATGTCTTCTTGCATCTTGATTTTTTTTTTTTTTTTAATATTCGCCTTTGCATCTTCTTTAAAGCAACTGTGTGGATAAAGCTGAAGTTTATTCAAACTTAGATCTCTGTGCTTAACCTATTTTTTTTTTTATCTATGTATAGCTGCTGGTTTTCTATCACAAATTAAATGAAGGTATTATATATCAAAGCTAATATTTAATCTGCTTATATTTTGCCTTCCCTGGTTTCTCCATTCCCCCTTTCATCAACACACTGGTTACAATTTTCAAATAAAAACTTTACATTTTCATTACATACCTTATTTTTGATCTCTGTGCTTCTCTATGCAATGCCGACAGATCGTGACTGGTGGGAGGGATCAGCAGGATGCTGTGCATAGCTTCCTGACTCAATATTCATTTCAAGAGCCTTCAGTCCTGATGCAAGCAGTGGGCTGGCTCTTTGGAGGAGATATGCAAATATTAAAGTTCCATGAGGGGAGGATGTCAGTCTGAAGGAATGGGAATTCCTAAGCAGACTTCATGCATACAATATACACTATATTACCAAAAGTATTGGGACACCTGCCTTTACACGCCAATGGCATCCCAGTCTTAGTCCATAGGGCTCAATATTGAGTTGGCCCACCCTTTGCAGCTATAACAGCTTCAACTCTTCTGGGAAGGCCGTCCACAAGGTTTAGGAGTGTGTCTATGGGAATGTTTGACCATTCTTCCAGAAGAGCATTTGTGAGGTCAGGCACTGATGTTGGACGAGAAGTCCTGGCTTGCAGTCTCTGCTCTAATTTATCCCAGAGGTGTTCTATCAGGTTAACGTCATGACTCTGTGCAGGCCAGTCAAGTTCCTCCACCCCAAACTCCCTCATCCACACTATATTGCCAAAAGTATTCAACCACCCCTCCAAATAATTTCCTGGGGTTGGTAGAGGGGGGATTATGGTGTGGGGTTGTTTTTCAGGGGTTGGGTTTGGCCCCTTAGTTCCAGTGAAGGGAACTCTTACGGCGTCAGCCTACCAAGACATTTTGGACAATTTAATTCTTCCAACTTTGTGGGAACAGTTTGGGGATGGCCCCTTCCTGTTCCAACATGACTGCGCACCAGTGCACAAAGCAAGGTCCATGTGAAAACTAAAAATGTAAAAATTAAAAAGTACACTGCATGCTAATAATAAACATCAAAACATGAAAAGCGCATGCACGTGTAGCGCATGAACCATATGAACATATCACATATCTCTTATCTTGTATTTAAATAAAAGTAAAATGGATGTCAATAATTAATCAAAGTTCTTCTCCAAACAGTCCACGTGAACTAATCCAAGGCCTCAGTGTAATCGAGTGAAACGAAAAATAAATAAATAGAAAAATGTTCTTTTTGTCTTCACAAATCCTCAAAAGTGCTTGTGATGTTTCACCTCAGTGCTCCCCCATTAGGTATGTACTCACCTCATATCGTGTGACCTCACATTTAAATTTGGTCTACAAAAGCCTTTTAGTCAACTTGAACTAATGGATCGTGTCTTCCTCCTTCCCGTCCTCTCAGTTTTTTTTCCCACAGTTGCTCGATGTATATATGAAAAAGAGGAGCTCCAATAGCGCTTACATCTTTAAAACCAATACTTTTTTTTTTAAATATATGCATCAAACTCACATTTATCAGGTGCTCAAGTGCACCAACTATGTACAGCATGTAAAAATAAATCCAGAGCTCTGAGCTGCTCCAAAAGTAATCTCAGCATCTAATCAAACCTTCTGCCTCTCCCCTATGCGTTACAACACAGGGTCACGTGACATGGAATCCCCCTGAGGAAGTCACGTGACCCTGTGACGTAACACGTAGGGGAGGGGCAGAAAGTTTGGTGAGACGCTGAGATTACCTTTGGAGCAGCACAGAGCTGTTGCAGTGCTGTGTATTTATTGTTACATGCTGTACATAGTTGGTGCACTGGAGCACCTAATAAATGTGAGTCTAATACATATATTTTAACCACTTCCAGACCACTGCACGCCAATATATGTCCTTGTTTTGAAGGAGGATATCGTTGTTATGGCAGCAGCTAGTTGCCATAACCCTGGTATCTTCTTGTTTGGCCGGCGGTCCGGTTTCCGATAAAAGTGGTCTCTGCAGCAGATTCATCACAAGATCACTTTTATCGGTAGTGGGAGAGGGCCACCCCTCCCGCCGCGCTCCGTGCCCTCCGCCATTTACCGGAGCCGTCGGAAGCGGCGGAGGCGATCAGATCCTTTTTGCTCTGTTGCATGGAGATGAGTGAGGAGAAGATGGCCCTCACCCGTCTCCGTAGCATTGCACGGCGGAAGCGACGTCAAAACGTCACTTCCGCCCATAGCTCTTAAAGGACCATTTTTTTTTTAAATGACAAAATTTTTTTAATTTTTAATTTTTTTATTGCATTTTTAGTGTAAATATGAGATCTGAGGTCTTTTTGACCCCAGATCTCATATTTAAGAGGTCCTGTCATACTTTTTTTTATTGCAAGGGATGTTTACATTCCTTGTAACAGGAATAAAAGTGACACTTTTCTTTTTTTTTTTAAAGAACAGTGTAAAAATAAAAAATAAAAGGTAAAATAAATAAGAAAAAAAAAAATAAACGCGCCCAGTCCTGCCAAGCTCACGTGCAGAAGCGAACATATACGCGAGTAGCGCCCACATATGAAAACGGTGTTCAAAGCACACATGTGAGGTATCACTGCGATCAGTAGAGCGAGAGCAATAATTCCAGCCCTAGAGACCTCCTCTGTAACTCAAAACATGCAACCTGTAGAATTTTTTAAACGTCACCTTTAAGGGTAAAAGTTTGTCGCCATTCCACGAGCAGGCACAATTTTGAAGCATGACATGTTGGGTATCAATTTACTTGGCATAACATTATCTTTCACAATATAAAAATAAATTGGGCTAACTTTACTGTTGTCTTATTTATTAATTCAAAAAAGTGTATTTTTTCCAAAAAAAGTGTGCTTGTAAGACCGCTGCACAAATACGGTGTGACAGAAAGTATTGCAATGACCACCATTTTATTCTCTAGGGTGTTAGAAGAAAAAAAAATGTATAATGTTCGGGGGTTCTAAGTAATTTTCTAGCAAAATAAAACTGTCTTCAACTTGTAAACAACAAATCTCAGAAAGAGGCTCGGTCCTTAAGCGGTTAAAATAAACGTATTGGTTTTAAAATATAAGCACTATTGGAGCTCGTCTTTTTCATATATACATCGAGCAACTGCCAGAAAAAAAACTGAGAGGACGGGAAGGCGGAAGACACAATCTATTAGTCCAAGGAGACTAAAAGGCTTTTTTTAGACCAAACTTAAATGTGAGGTCACACGATATGAGGTGAGTACATACCTAATGGTAGAGCACTGAGGTGGAACATCACAAGCACTTTTGAGGATTTGTGAAGACAAAAAGAACGTTTTTCTGTCTATTTATTTTTCATTTCACTTGATTACACTGAGGCCTTGGATTAGTTCACATGGACTGTTTAGAGAAGAACTTTGATTAATTATTAACATCCATACACTATAAGAGATATGTGACAGGTTCATATGGTTCACGCGCTACACTGTTTTTCATGTTTTGATGTTTATTATTAGCGCAGCATACTTTTTAGTTTTCATTTCTGGTTTGTACATTTATATTGGGAGTCTGTTCCATGCTGCCCGCTTAGTCTTATTTATTAGAAAATGTAGTTGCTCGCAAGGTTCCATTTGAATATATATCCTTAAAGACACGGAAGAGTGAGTTTTGGGTGGAGGAACTTGACTGGACTGACCTCAACCCGATAGAACACCTTTGGGAGGACTTAGACTGCCAGCCAGGCCTTCTTATCCAACATCAGTGTCTGACCTCACAAATGTGCTTCTGGAAGAATGGTCGAACATTCCCATAGACACACTCCTAAACCTTGTGGACAGCCTTCCCAGAAAAGGTGAAGCTGTTATAGCTGCAAAGGGTGGGCCAACTCAATATTGACTAAGGACTAAGACTGGGATGCCATTAAAATCATGTGCGTATAAAGGCAGGTGTCCCAATACTTTTTGTAAAATAGTGTATGCAGAGTGCCCCAAAGTGAGTAAAGTGGAAACATAGCCCTGTACCCTTAGGGTTATCTTGCTGGCACAGTTATCTCAAAGTATTGATGTTGCTGTAAATGATCTGGTTTTCGGACAGGAAGCTTCTACATTCCACAGGATCTCCACAGTCTTGTTAACTTGTAGTGTAATGTAACGAACATTTAAATTGAAGTGCCATGCTACTGCTAACAGGTCCAGATACGGCTTTGTTGCATTAAAATGCAAGGGTACAATCCAAAAAAAATAGCCAAAGCGTTTTGAGGGTCTAAGAGCACCCCTTTCATCAGGACTTAATTGACAAGAAAGTGAACAAAGCAGAAGTGAACTGGACCTACAATGGCATTTTTCCAGTGGGAATTACAAGCACAGGCATTGACAGCAGCTCAATCGGCTGTCAAAATTTACATTGTTGTCAATCAAGCCCTGATGTACAGTAGGAGGCGTTCCTGGACTCCCAAAAGATATTGACTACTTTTTGGAATGTACCCCTGACTTTTAATGGAATATAGTTGTATCTGGAACTCTTATCAATTTTTGTTGCCCCAGGTAACATGTCTTGCTGAGACTCCAAGGGATAGGCTGGGGCGAAAAGTGCTAGATGATTCCGGACATCCCCCAGCCAGGAAATGGCTGTATCTAATTTCAGTTCAGGAGAGGAGCCTCTACAACTGTGCAAGACTAAAGGGAAGGCCCAAGGTCAGATTGACAAAATTGTATAAGAGCAATACTACTACTTACCAGGTCCCATCACTGGGGATTGGTTGGCCCTTAAAATGCATTAGCTGTCTTGTGTCTTCCTGTTATTTAAATGTTGACAGGAAAAAATTACTATGGACCATCTGGTGCTCGTTTTCTAAATTTTACTTGGATTGATCATTGGAAGCTATTGGCCTCTCTGAGGAAGGGTGGGGGGGCTACCTAATGGTAGAGCTGCTAAGGTAGATTTGTTTGACAAGGTTGGTCTTTCGTAAATCTATTCTATCACATAGAATATTGTTTTCTAGCAGAAATTCTTCCATGTGGTCCTTTATGAAACTCTTGAGTATCTTTTCAGCTGTAATTGTTTAAGTTACAGGCCTGCAATTCTTGGGTTAAGACTTTGATCCCTTTTTAAAAAAAGGCACCAAATTGGTCTTGTGCTGATCGATTGGTATCAAGTCAATTCTCAGAGTCTCTAAAATTAGAAATAATGGCTTTAAAATATCAGAGCTCAACTCTTTGATGACCCATGGGTGTAAGCCATTCTTTGTTCACCTTTATTTTGTCAAATTGTTTCTGGACCATACCAATTATGAGCCATTATGGTCTGTTTGGGCCCACCAGCCTAACATATCTTTTTAGCACTGGCCTGAGGGACAAATTCCCCCTGTCCACCAGTCCAGTCCTCCCCTTGCCTTTTCTACCCCTCCCTTCACCCCAAAAAACTGTTCTGGTTAGTGATATGCTTTAATGCCAAAATATACTAAAGCCAAATCGGCCTTATGGTGACCCACTTGCACAAAGCCAGTCATTACAGTCTCTAAGATGATCTTTGAAGACCCCTGGGTGTATGCCATCTGGTCTAGGTTCTTTGCCCACCTTTATTTTATCTAATTGTTTCTGGACCATATCAATTAAGAGCCACTGTGATTCGTTTGGGCCCACCAGCCCAACATATCTTGTTAGTACTGGCCTGAGGGCAAAATTCCCTTGAGCACCAGTGCAGTCTTCTCCTCATCTTTTCTGCCCCACTCTTCACCCCCCACAATGTTGGCTAGTAATACACTTTAATGGCAAAATATTCTAAAGTCAAATTGACCTTATACTGATCCATTGGCGCCAAGCCAGTCATTGTTGTTGTTCAGTCGTTTAGTCGTGTCCGACTCTTTGTGACCTCATGAACCATAGTACACCAGGCTTTTCTGTCCTCCACTGCCTCCTGGAGCTTGCTTAACTTCATGTTCATTGTTTTGATGATGCAATCTATCCATCTTGTTTTCTGTCGTCCTCTTCTCCTTTTTTGTTCCATGTTTCCCAGCATTAGGGTCTTTTCCAAAGAGTCCTCTCTTCGCATTAGGTGGCCAAAGTATTCGAGTTTCAGCTTCAGAATCTGTCCTTCCAGAGCTCAACCCTTTGATGACCCGTGGGTGCAAGCCCAGGGTCTAGGTTCTTTGTTCATCTTTATTTTGTCTAATTGTTTCTGGACCTTATCTGATATGAGTCACTGTGATTCGTTTGGTCCTACTAGCCCAACATATTTTGTTTGCACTGACCTGAGGGAAAAATGCCCTCCCCTACCCACTAGTCTAGTCCCCCTTGCCTTTCCTACCTCACCCTTCACCCAAAAAATATACCAAAATATACTAAAGCTTTCTGGTAATGACTCTGAAGTTCTCCACCCTGTTGACACTTTGTACAGTAGCTTCTCCGATGTTCAACTAAAACGTTATATTGATCCCAACTTGTTGTGTGGCACCTGAGAGTCATCTATAGAACAGGAAGGCTTATTACTATTCTTTTCATGCTCTGCAGCCTGCAGCATCTCAGATCAATTCCAATGTCCTCACAGCACGAGTCATAATTTTTCCTCTTCCTATAAATCTTTCAGAACATTGTTTTCTGCTCGGTCTGTGATTACTTTCAAGTGCTGCCCACTCTGTATTTCACAGTGTAGAGGCTCCAGCCTTAAGGCGGTTGCAGCCATTCTTTTAATTTGCAGCGGAGGATAAGGCCGAACTCTGAATGAGGACTCTGGGAGGTGGCAGATAGTTGGCTTTCATTTGACGGTATCTGCAATGTGTCAGTCATCGAATGAGAGAGCTGAGGGGGCTACTGGGGACTGCTGTGTGAATTGAGTTGTCAAGTTGCATCTCACTCAGAGGGACCTCTCCAGAATTGCAATAACACACTTGTTAGTTTATGGGGAGGGGAGCACCAATCCTCCTTGAAGCACTGCAAGGTAAAGTGTGTTACAGTATATATATATATATATATATATATATATATATATATATATATATATATATATATATATATTATATACATAAAAGTGATTAATTGAGAAAAGCATGGTGGCTGCCATTGCTGGCCTCCCTTTGAAAATGCTAGTTACCTAGTTTCATCCGACTTAAGAACTTTTGAGCCACAATCCTGAAAAAATCATGCTGTAAATCAGTGGCAGAATTCTATTTGTCTGTATACAATCCGGTCAGCGACTCAGACAGCATTGAAACCAAAGCATCAGCATGACATCAAGCATCAATCCATAATCTGGAGATCCTGGAACAGTCAGCAGGTAATTCTGGAATGCATCAGCTGGTGATTATGAAACGTGTCAGCTGCTGACCCTGGGACAGGTCAGCTAGTGATCATGAAATGTGTCAGCTTGTGATCCTGAAGTCAAATGTGTTATCTGAGGATCTAGCAATACAGTATGTCAGCTGGTGATCCAGGAATGGGTCACATGGTGATCTATGGATTTGTCAGCTGGTGATCCTGGAATGTTTCAGCTGGTGATCCTGGAATGTGTCATCTGGTGATCCTGGAATGTGTCATCTGGTGATCCTGGAATGTGTCATCTGGTGATCCTGGAATGTGTCATCTGGTGATCCTGGAATGTGTCATCTGGTGATCCTGGAATGTGTCATCTGGTGATCCTGGAATGTGTCATCTGGTGATCCTGGGACAGGTCAACCAGTGATCCTGGAATGTGTCAGCTGGTGATCCTGGGACAGGTCAGTTGGTTATCCTGAACCATGTCAACCTATGATCCTGGAACAGGTAAACTGGTGATCCTGAAGCGTGTCAGCTGATGGGCCTGGAACATATCAGCTGGTGATACTGGAATATCAACTGATGATTTGGAACATGTCAGCTGTTGTTTCTGGAACATGTCAGATGATAATCCTGGAACATGTCAGCTAGTGATCCTGGAATAGTCAACTGGTAATCCTTGAATGTTTTTCTGCTAGGGATCCTTGAACATATCAACTGGTGATCCAGAAATGTGTCAGCTAGTGATCCTGAACCATGCCAACCGATGGTCCTGGAACATATCAGCTGGTGAAACTGGAATAGCAACTTGTGATTTTGGAACATGTCAGCTAGTGTTCTTGGAACATGTCAGTGTCAGGGCTGGGCTCAGCCCTTCCTTCCCAACGCAGTTTGCCGCACAAATGTTGGTTAATTGCCAGCTCCTTTCTCTCCACAGTGACTCACCTGTTGATGATATTCTGCTCATCAGTCCTGCCCACTTAAGCTGTCCAGCCCAGATGATCTCTGCCTTCGCCGTGGTCACATCTCCTGTGTTCCTGTTAAAGACTTGCTTGGCTGACATTCCTTCTGGCTCCAGATCCTGCTTGCTGTTCTACTACGCTGTTCTCTGGCTCCCTGATGTTTTGGCTTGTCTGACTATCTGTTCCGGTTCCTGAACTCTGGCTATGTTTTGACTCTGTTTACCTTTTTATTATTATTATTATTAAACAAGTGTGATTTAACTGTACTTCTGTCTCAGTCTGATTCGTGGTTTCTGACAGTCAGCTGGTAATCCTGCAACATGTCAGCTGGTAACCCTGGAATTACTCAGCTAGTGATCCTGGAAATAGTCAGCTGGTGACCCTGGAAATAGTCAGGTAGTGATCCTGGAAATAGTCAGCTAGTGATCCTGGAAGACCCTCCATGATGCCTTTCAGGACAATCAGAGCACAAACCCTTCATAGGATTAAATGGAGATTAATGTACACAAAACATCAAAATCTTTATCATTTCCTTTAAATATAAAATAACTCTGTCCCTGAGAAAGAAAGTGAGAGCTGTCCTCAGAACAAGAGGTGAGGGGAAATCTTCCAGTGAAGACACCTGTTCCAGGAGACAACTGTCTAACAGGGGAATCCCCCTCACTTTGGGAGATTCCCTCTAAATTTATGGTGTGTTTTTTGGGACAGGACGTGAAGGGAAATTTCCTCAATGGTACAGAGGCAGCCAAAAAAACTCTATCCTAAAATAAAAAAAAATAAAATGTTTCTACACATGGGCAGCTAGGGGGTGGTAAAAGTGGGTGGTGGTGCCACAGCTGCAGAAAATGCTGACCCATTTCACCCCAGATGCACATGGTTACTAGGCACATGGTACAGCCCAATTACCTTGAATGGGTCGCGTTCAGCAGCAGTACTACCCACTGGCCCACTGAGGACGTGCAGTTTCAATCTTGCGGTGGCCGCAAAACATGTGTAAAGTCCTGTCCATCTGCATGCTCCTGTATAGGTGGGTGGTAAAAAAAATATGTATGGCACTGCCATGTAAAGCTTATATAAGAGTTTAGTGACTGGGATTTCTTCTACATTGCTTGGCAGTGGGAATAGGTGGTGACAGGTGCTCTTTATGGAGACACTATGGTTACTATATAATACAATCCTGGTGCCTTCTTTTTGTCTGGCCAGTGTAGATCAGAGACGGAGAATTCTCAATCTGCAGCTCAGGCGCCACACTTAGGGCTGAGCGGTAATTAGTTGTCGGGAGTCTACTGATCTTCCTCCTGAATTCCCAGAGGGTTCAGTAAACAAGGAAAGGACATTCTGCAGACATGTAAAGGTGATCCTATGACTTTACTGCTGCCAAAATCATCTCTACGTAAAAGACAAAATAAAACAACTCAACATAAGCTTCAATGGTGTACACCTGCTCTAAGCCTTTCATAGCACCAGCATGGTAGTCATGGTGGTGGTGGCTAGGGATGAGCCGAACACCCCCCGGTTCGGTTCGCACCAGAACCCGCGAACGGACCGAAAGTTCGCACGAACGTTAGAACCCCATTGACGTCTATGGGACTCGAACGTTCGAAATCAAAAGTGCTCATTTTAAAGGCTAATTTGCATGGTATTGTCCTAAAAAGGGTTTGGGGACCCGGGTCCTACCCCAAGGGACATGTATCAATGCAAAAAAAACTTTTAAAAACGGCCGTTTTTTCGGGAGCAGTGATTTTAATGATGCTTAAAGTAAAAAAAAAAAAGTGAAATATTCCTTTAAATATCGTACCTGGGGGGTGTCTATAGTATGCCTGTAAAGTGACGCGTGTTTCCCATGTTTAGAACAGTCCCTGCACCAAATGTCATTTTTAAAGGAAAAAATCTCATTTAAAACTGCTTGCGGGTTTAATGTCATGTCGGGTCATGGCAATATGGATGAAAATCAGTGAGACAAACGGCATGGGTACCCCCCAGTCCATTACCAGTCCCTTTGGGTCTTGTATGGATATTAAGGGGAACCCCGCACCCAAATTAAAATAAGGAAAGGTGTGGGGCCACCAGGCCCTATATACTCTGAACAGCAGTATACAGGCGGTGCAAACAAGACAGGGACTGTAGGTTTGTTGTTAAGTAGAATCTGTTTGTAATTTTGAACATTTTTAACGTGTTTAGCTCCAGCCAAAAAATCTTTTCTAAGCTTTTTGGAAAACATAGGGAAGGGTTATCACCCCTGTGACATTTGTTTTGCTGTCTTTCCTCCTCTTCAGAAGATTTCACCTCACTTTTTTGTCCCAATGAAAAATGTTTTTTGAAAATTTGGGTTTTTTTGTGGAACAAGGATTGGAAAGCATCAGTGGAAAGGAGAACTTGTTTTCCCATATTAACTCTTACAGGAGAGAATTTCCCTTCCTAGGGGTAGATTTCATCTCACTTCCTGTTGTCTCCTTCCGTTTGCAAGTAGGAGTCGTTTGTAAGTTAGATGTTTGAAAGTAGGGTCCTGCCCTATATACTCAGCAGAAATTTGGGCCTTAGGTGTTGCTGTGGCCACAACACTGTAAGCCCTCACAGGGCCCTGCTGTGAAATATTAGATCAAGAATTGTAATTACATGCCCCTGTTGAACAGGAGCTGAAAAATTAGGCCTTAGGCACTGGTGCTGGTGCCACAACACTGCAACCCCTCACAGACACTCTAGTTGGAACGCAGGAACGAGCCCTGCTGCAAATGATTGCTTCAAAAATTGTAATTACACGCCCCTGTTAGACAGGGGCAGAAAAATTGGGCCTTAGGCACTGGTGCTGGTGCCACAACACTGCAACCCCTCACAGACACTCTAGTTGGAACGCAGGAACGAGCCCTGCTGCAAAGTATTGCATCAAAAATTGTAATTACACGCCCCTGTTAGACAGGGGCAGAAAAATTGGGCCTTAGGCACTGGTGCCACAACACTGCAACCCCTCACAGACACTCTAGTTGGAATGCAGGAACGAGCCCTGCTGCAAAGTATTACATCAAAAATTGTAATTACACGCCCCTGTTAAACAGGGGCTGAAAAATTGTGCCTTAGGCACTGGTGGTGGCGCCCAGAACCAAAAATGTTCTTACAAGCTATCAGCGTGATGATTGAGGAGGAAGAGGATAATTACTCAGGGATAGTCACTCAGCATCAGCATAGGCAGTCTTTGAAGGGATCTGAGATTTAAAAAAAAATTATTCGGTTACATCAGCATCAGGTGCTTGGTAGCTGGTGGTGATCCAAGACTCATTCATTTTTATGAAGGTCAGCCGATCGACCGAGTCGGTGGACAGACGCACCCTGTGATCGGTTACCACGCCTCCAGCAGCACTGAATGTGCGTTCCGAAAGAACGCTGGATGCAGGACAGGCCAGTAGCTCAATTGCATACTGTGCAAGCTCTGGCCAGTGATCCATCCTCAAGACCCAGTAACCCAGAGGATTTTCGGTGGGAAAGGTGTCCAAGTCTGATCTTGCCCCTAGGTATTCCTGCACCATGTAAAACAGACGCTGGCGATGGTTGCTGGAACCGATCATACCTTGGGGCTGCGGACCAAAAAATTGTCTGAACGCATCGGTCAGACGGCCACCTTCTCCACCGCTCCTTCTTTGACTGACCGAAGCCTCAGCAACACGTTGTCCAGAAACAGGAGTTTGTAACCTCCCAGTCTCTGGGAACGCGTTGCACAGACCTTTCTGCAAGGCCTCCCGAAGATGTTTCATCCTCTGCTCCCTCTGCGATGGCAAGATAAGGTCCGCAACCTTACCCTTGTAACGTGGATCAAGGAGGGTTGCCAGCCAGTATTGGTCCTTCTCCTTGATACCACGAATACGAGGATCCTTACGCAGGCTTTGCAGGATCAGGGAGGCCATGCAGCGTAGGTTTGCTGAGGCATTCGGTCCGGAGTCCTCTGGGTCACTAAGAACGACATGGTCCGCAGCCACCTCCTCCCAGCCACGTACAAGTCCATGTGTTTCTTGGGACTGATCCCTTAAAGACTGCTGCTGATGCTGAGTGCCAGGCTCCACCTCCATACTGACACAATCTTCCTCCTCCTCCTCTTCCTCCTCGTCCTCTTCCTGTGTGATCGGCGGGCACGCAGGAACACTGTCTGGATAAAGGGGGCCTTGAGAGCTAAGGAAGTCCTCCTCTTCCTGCCTCTGTTCTGCCTCAAGTGCCCTGTCCATTATTCCACGCAGCGTGTGCTCCAACAGGTGGACAAGGGGGACAGTGTCACTGATGCATGCACTGTCACTGCTCACCATCCTCGTGGCCTCCTCGAATGGTGACAGGACAGTGCATGCATCCCTGATCATGGCCCACTGGCGTGGGGAAAAAAAACCAAGCTCCCCTGACCCTGTCCTGGTGCCATAGTCGCACAGGTACTCATTGATGGCCCTCTGCTGCGTGTGCAGCCGCTGCAGCATGGCCAACGTTGAGTTCCACCTGGTGGGCATGTCACAGATTAGGCGGTTCTTGGGCAGGTTAAACTCCTTTTGGAGGTCCGTCAGCCGAGCACTGGCATTATATGACCGGCGGAAATGCACACAGACTTTCCTGGCCTGCCTCAGGACATCCTGTAAGCCCGGGTACCTGCCCAAGAACCGCTGCACCACCAAGTTAAGGACGTGAGCCAAACAGGGCACATGGGTCATTTGTCCCTGTCGGAGGGCAGAGAGGAGGTTGGTGCCATTGTCGCAAACCACCATTCCTGCCTTAAGTTGGCGTGGCGTCAACCACCTCTGAACCTGCCCCTGCAGAGCTGACAGAACCTCTGCCCCAGTGTGGCTCCTGTCCCCCAAGCACACCAGCTCAAGCACCGCATGGCATCTTTTGGCCTGCGTACTTGCGTAGCCCCTTGAACGCCTACGGAGCACCGCTGGTTCCGAGGAAGAGGCCATGGAGGAAGAAGAAGAGGAGGGGGTGGAGGAGAGAGGTGTGTCACAATCAGCATTTTGGAGGCGTGGTGGCGGAACAACCTCCAACACTACTGCACCTTGTCCTGCATCCTTCCCAGCTGCCAGCAGAGTCACCCAATGCGCCGTGAAACTTAGGTAACGTCCCTGTCCATGCCTGCTGGACCATGAGTCAGCGGTAATATGCACCTTACCGCTGACCGCCCTGTCCAGCGAGGCATGGACATTGCCTTCCACATGCCGGTAGAGAGCCGGAATCGCCTTCCGTGAGAAAAAGTGGCGTTTGGGTACCTGCCACTGAGGAACCGCACATTCCACAAACTCACGGAAGGGGGCAGAGTCTACCAACTGAAAAGGCAGCAGTTGAAGTGCTAGCAATTTTGCCAAGCTAGCATTCAACCGCTGGGCATGTGGATGGCTGGGAGCAAACTTCTTTCGGCGGTGCAGCAGCTGGGGCAGGGAAATTTGCCTGGTACAATCTGACGTCGGTGTACCAAAAGCAGATTGCCCACAAGTACTTGGCTGTGACACACCTAATTCTACACCTTCATTCCTCTCACTGCAGGTCTCAGAGAGGACTGAAGGTCTAGTGGGGTTGGAAATCTCAGCTGATGAGGAGCAAGGAGAGATCCTCTTTGTTCTTTGGTGTGGGTCTTTTAGATACGCTTGCCAACGAACTGCATGGCAGGTCAACATATGTCTGGTCAAGCATGTGGTACCCAAGCGGGAGATATTTTGGCCACGCGAGATACGCTTGAGACATATGTTGCAAATAGCAGCGGTGCGATCTGATGCACTCGTCTCAAAAAAGGCCCACACCAAAGAACTTTTTGAATAACGCGCAGAGACTGCAGCGCCCTGCACATGTGGAGCTTTGGGGTGTGATGCAGTCAATGTGCTGCCCTTAGGCTGGCCCCTGGAGGGCATCCTGCCTCGTTGGTGATGTGCTGCCGCCTCCTCCTCCTCCTCCTCCTCCTCCTCCTCCTCCTCCTCCTCCTCTCTCCTATCAGGCACCCACGTTGAGTCAGTGACCTCATCATCCCCTCCCTCCTCATCACTGGAGCAAACCTGGCAGTATGCTGCAGCAGGGGGAGCATGACTGCCAGATTGCTGTCCTTCTTGGGCACCCCCTCTGTCCGCGCTCATGTTACTGCCTTCATCGAGCTCAGTATCGTCATCAGAGCCTTCCAAACGCTGGGCATCCTCCTGGAGCATGTACCCAACACTGTGGTCAAACAGTTCGAGGGAATCCTCATGAGGACATGGTGGAGCTAGGGAAGGAGTCACTGATGACATTGAGCTGAGGGAAGAGGCCGCTGCTTTGCCAGACAAAGCACCCTGGGCATGGGTGAGAGAGGATGAGGAGGATGAGGACGGCTTGGTCATCCACTCGACCAAGTCTTCCGCATGTTGCGGCTCAACATGGCCAGCTGCCGAAAAAAAGGCCAAGCGTGTCCCATGGCCACGTGCTGATGAGGATGCACCGTCTCCACGACCAGCACTAGACACAGAGCCTGCTTGCCCTCTCTTATTGGCTTGTGACTGTCTGCCTCTCCTTCTTGGCCTTCCAGACATACTAATGGCCTGTAGCTGCACTAAGCTGGGATAGAACACCTGTAATTTTCTTCAAGTAGCTTTATATACTGTAACCAGACAAGCCTGCCTGTCAGTAGGAAGATAACAGGAACGGATCTAGCTGAACACTGTGAGCAGGACGCACTGTACTAAATGTAAATAGTCTAGCTGCCTGACCGTGGTACTAATAGGATCAAATAGAACACCTGTAATTTTCTTCAGGTAGCTTTATATACTGTAACCAGACAAGCCTGCCTGTCAGTAGGAAGATAACAGGAACGGATCTAGCTGTACACTGTGAGCAGGACGCACTGTACTAAATGTAAATAGTCTAGCTGCCTGACCGTGGTACTAATAGGATCAAATAGAACACCTGTAATTTTCTTCAGGTAGCTTTATATACTGTAACCAGACAAGCCTGCCTGTCAGTAGGAAGATAACAGGAACGGATCTAGCTGAACACTGTGAGCAGGACACACTGTACTAAATGTAAATAGTCTAGCTGCCTGACCGTGGTACTAATAGGATCAAATAGAACACCTGTAATTTTCTTCAGGTAGCTTTATATACTGTAACCAGACAAGCCTGCCGGTCAGTAGGAATTTAACAGGAACGGATCTAGCTGAACACTGTGAGCAGGACGCACTGCACTAAATGTAAATAGCAGGAACGGATCTAGCTGAACACTGTGAGCAGGACGCACTGCACTAAATGTAAATAGTCTAGAAGATAACAGGAACGGATCTAGCTGAACACTGTGAGCAGGACGCACTGCATTAAATGTAAATAGTCTAGATAGAAGATAACAGGAACGGATCTAGCTAAACTGAATACAGTGTATATATATATATGCAACACCTGGGATGCATATATATACACAATACACTGTAAGTGCAGCTAACTGACTGACTGTTCTGCCTAATCTATCTAACTCAAATCAAATGACACTGTCTCTCTCTCTCTCTATCTCTCAGCACACCGGAACACACACTACACAGGGCCGCCGTGCAGGCGGCCTTATATAGTGTGGGGTGTGTACTAAATGCCCTGAGCCGTAATTGGCCAAAGCCACCCTGGCTTTGGCCAATTACAGCTCTCTCTACTGACAGCGCTGTGATTGGCCAAGCATGCGGGTCATAGTGCATGCTTGGCCAATCATCAGCCAGCAATGCACTGCGATGCCGCAGTGAATTATGGGCCGTGACGCGCCACACGAATTTAGCGCGAACGGCCCATAACGTTCGCAATTCGGCGAACGATCGAACAGCCGATGTTCGAGTCGAACATGGGTTCGACTCGAACACGAAGCTCATCCCTAGTGGTGGCAGTGAAAGGGCTTCTACCCTGCCCTGCAAGCCAGGGTCAGAACAAGGGGTGGGCAGGAGGGACGGCTGCCCTGGGCTCAATGGCTTATTGCAGGGATGGGGGAGCCCTTTGCCAGTTGCTTTTGTTGCAAGGCTGACAAGAGTAGTGACAGCGACATCACTGCTAAACCTAGCCCTAAGGGAAGGGGCAGTTTGACAACTTTGCCCCGGACGCTCGATAACCTTGTCCTCGCTTCCAACATCCATTCATTGTGGGCTTAGCTTTCTTTACCAAAATCTTCTAAAGCCAAAAAATGATCCCCAGCCCAGCCTCGTAAAACAAAGGTAGATAATAGTCCTGAAACTTAACAATAAAATCCAGGTAAGCAGAAAGATTCTGAAAAAATTCCCCCCTCCCCCTCAAACCCTCTACTCCTCATGCATCTCTTCCCCTCCCCTCTATTTCTTTCATGTCCTCATTTCCCCTCCCCTTATCTCCTCCTTCTCTTATCTATTCACCCATCATCTCCTCTTCTCCCCTTCTCTTGTCTCACCTACCTACCCCAGTACCCCCCCATTACCACCCCTCTTCCCCTCCTCCCTCTTCTCACCCTCCCCTTATCTCCTCTTCCTTCTTTTATCTATTTACCCCATCTCCTCTTCTCCGCTTCCCTTTGTTCTCCTATGTCATCTACCTGAGCATCCCCCCCACCCCCCTCCTGCCATTCATTCTCCCCTTCCCTCTTCTCGCTCTTACTCCTCTTCTCCCTCTCATCTCTTGCCTCCCTTTGTCAGAAACCATGAAATCAGGCCGAGACAGAAGTACAGTTAAATCACACTTGTTTAATAATAAAAGTAAAAAAGAACAAACGTAGTCAAAACATAGCCAAAGTTCAGTAACCGGAATGGATAGTCAGCCAAGCCAGAAGTCAGGGATCAATGTAGTGGAACAGCAAGCAGGATCTGGAGCCAGAAGAGATGTCAGCAAAGCAAGTCTTGAACAGGATCGCAGGAGATAGTTTCTGTGAAGTTGACCAAGGCAAAGGCAGAGAACCTCTGGACTGGACGGCCTAAGTAGGCAGGACTGACGAGCAGGATATCATCAACAGCTGAGTAACTGTGGAGAGATAGGAGCTGGCAATTAGCCGACAGCTGAGCGGCCAGCTCAGAGAAGGAAGGGCTGAGCCCAGCCCTGACACCCTTATATATTCAGCCTCATCTCTTCTTCTCCCCTCCTTTCTTATACACTCCCCCACCCCCCACTCTCTCATCCCCAGGTGTCCCCACTTGAAGGTTTCTCCTCACCTGTTGTTCTGGGGACAGCTCTCACTTTCTTTAGTGTGAAGTGGGACAGGGATATTCTATAATTATTGGATATTTTAAAGATTATGATGTTTGCACGCACTAATCTCCATCTCCGTTAAATCCTAAAGAGAGTTTGTGCTCTGAATGTCCCGAAAGGCATTATGGAGGGTGTTCCAGAATCACCAGCTGGCATGTTCCAGGACCACCAGCTCTCTCCTCTCCATCCCCTTACCTCTTGTCTCTCTCATCTACCCACACCCATCTCCTCTGTGTCCCCTTCTCTCTCATCTACACCCCCAACCCATTTCCTTTCTCTCTCCTACATCTCTTCCCCCCTTTTTCTCTTCCTTTTCCAACCTACTTTCTGTTATCAACCCCCAACAAACACTCTCCTGTCCTATCCTACACGTCTGCCCCTTGCTCTCCTCTTTTTTATCTCATTTCTCCCCCCCCTCTTCTCACCTCCTTTCTATCGTCTAACAGTCACTTGCCTCTCCCCCAATCCCATACCCCCACTCTCTTCTTTGATCTCCCAGCTCCTCTTCTCCCCCTCGCCTAATCTCATCTCTCCTTCTTTATGTACTCTCCTCCATCTCCTCTCCTTCCCATGCTCCTTCTTCTGCTTCCCCATTTATCTGCCTCCCCCCATCTCCTTTTCAACCCCCCCCCCCATCCTTTCTTCAACACCCTCTTTTCCTCTTTTTCTCACTCTTCTTCACCCGTCACCTCCAGGACTTCACCACCCCTCCTTTCCTCTCCATTCCCTCCTTCATTTCTACTTCACTCCCAATTTATTTTCCTTTTCCTCTTCCCTTTTCTCTCCCCCTCTTCTCAATTCTTTCTTCATTCCCCTACTCTTCTCTCTACCCCTCTTTGCCACTGTTCCCTTTCCATTCTCCAACCCTCTCCTCTCCTTTAATCTTTCCTCCTCTTATTGCACCCTTTTTATAGCTTCTATACCTCCCCTCCCGCCTATGCCCTTTTCTCCCCTCCTCGCCTTTTTACTCTCCTCTCTCCACCTACCCTTTACGTTTTTCTCCCCATCTTCTCCTCTTTTCACCTCACCTCTACACTTTTCCCCTTTTATTTGCTCTGCTCTCTTTTCTCTCACTCTTCTTCTCTTGCCTCCTCCCCCACACTACTTACTTTCAAATGTCTTCTATCATCTCCTCTCCCTTCTTCTCTCCTCACCTCTTCAGCTCATCCTTCTCTTCTCAGCCTTCTCCTTCTCTCCCCTCGCCCTTCTTCCCTCTTCTACTCTTTTCTCCTCATCTTCTCCACTTCTCGTTTTTCTAATTCTTCTCCCATCCCTCTTCTCTCCGGCTACATCTTTTCTCTCCTCTCCTCAACCTTTCCCCTTTAAACTCCTTCCAGTTTTATTTCCTCCTCTCACTCTCCTCTCCATTCCCTCTCCTCTCTCTTCTTATCTTTTCACTCCTGTCCTCAACCTTCTCCTCTCCTCTCCCCCCTTTTCTTTTTTTCTCTATCTTCTCTCATCTCTCACTTCTCTCTTATCTCCTCATTGACCATTCTCCCCTCATCTCCTACACCCATCTCCCTCCTCTCCCTTACTTCTCCTCCCTCTCTTCTTCTCTTTTGCCTCTTCTCTTCTCTCCTGTCCTTTTTCCCTTACGCTTCTCTTTCTTCTCTCCTTTCCCTCTTTAATATCTGACCTTCCTTATCTCTCTTTACCTTCCTGCCTCCTTTCTTATCTCCTCTTTGCACTCTTCTCTTCTCATCTCCTTACCCATCTCTCTCTCTTTCTTACATCTCCCCTCTCTCTCTCGTCTTTTCTTCCTCTCCTTCTTTCCCTTATGCTCATATCCTATGCTCTTTCCTCCCTCGTCTCTCTTTCCTTTCCTCTCCTTCGTTTCTCTCTTGTTTTTCTCTTCTCTCCTCGCTCTTCTTTCTCTTCTCCCATCTTATCCCCTCATTGCACCCTTCTATACTTATCTCCTTTATCCATCTATTTCCTCTTCCTTACCTCTTCTCTCGCTCCTCTCCTTCTTTTCTCTTCTCTCCCATCCTTTCATCTCCTTCTTTTCTCTCTCCTCTATCTTCTCTCTTTTCTACCACTTCTCTCTCTCCTTCTTCTCTCTCCTCTCTGTTCTTCCCCCTCTTATTTCCTTATTGCACTCTTCTCATCTTCTTTGTCCATCTCCCTCCTCTTCCTTGCCTCTACTCTCCTCTCCTCCACTCTCCTCTCCTATCCTCTCTCCTGTCTTTTATCCTCTCACCTTTTGTCTCTCAATTCACTTCTTCTCCTTCTCTATCTCCTCCCTTTTCTCTCTCTTCTCCCCTCCCTCGTATCTCTGTATTGCACTTCTCTCTTCTCATCTTCTTTTCTCCATTTCCTCTCTCTATTCTCTCTCCTCCTTCTTCTCTCCCTTCTCCCATCTCCTCTTATTGCACCCTCCTCTTCTCATCTCCTTTACCAGTGTCTCTCTTCTCCCATCCCTCTTTTCTCTCTCCTCTTTCTTCTCTCCCATCTGTCTTCTTCTCTTATTGCACCCTCCTCTTCGTATCTCTTTTACCAGTCTTTCTCTTCTCCCATCCCTCTTTCCTCTCTCTCTTCTCTCTCCTCCTTCTCCCCTCTCCTCTTATTGTACCCTCCTCTTCCAGTCTCTCTCTTCTCCCATCCCTCTTTTCTCTCTCTCTTCTCTCTCCTCCTTCTTCTCCTCTCTCCTCTTATTGCACCCTCCTCTTCGTATCTCTTTCACCAGTCTCTCTCTTCTCCCATTCCTCTTTTCTCTCTCCTCCTCCTTCTCTTGTTGCACCCTCCTCTCCTCATCTCCTGTACCAGTCCCTCTCCTCTCCCATCCCTCTTTTCTCCCTCTCCTCCTCTCCTCCACCCTGAGAGTTAGTCCTGCACTTCCCATGATGTATGACATTCTACTAATATCTCCAATCTCACCACTAATATTTCCATTGATGGAGGTCAGGGCTGCATTGATTGGCCCGGAGCAGTTCTCTCTTCTTGTACCTTCCAATCGTCTTCTCTAATTCTGGCCATTATTATGCAGAAAATGACCCGGCAGTCTGTTCTGTACGGAGCTCCTGCAGCTAATGAACAATCAATGAGAGATATGAAGGTTTACATAAAGGTCACCCCCCCCCCAAGTTCTAAATGACATGCACAGCTATTGTATTATAAATCTCCTCTCCGGTAGCAGAGCTCCAGCTGGAAGCTGGTTCACAAAGGGTCATCGCTTCTTTACATCACAAGTGGAAGAGATGCAATCAGCCTGATGGGGTCCGACCCTCGCACAAAGCGAAAATAAGCGTTTTCAGAGCTCCACAAAAGATTCAGATGGCCGGAGAGAGCGGAGAGGAGGTGGGGAGGTTTAATGATGTGTATCTGGACCAGACTGAAGCTGTTACAAGTGTTTATTACCACTTGTAGGAAGCAAAGAAAAAATCAATACTCCACCGCCTCCCATCCCCTGGAGCAACCCTTTCCTCACCATGCCTGGTACAGTTACCGAGATCCGGGGCTCCAAACGTTCTAAACTTAGGGCCCAACTATTGTCCTTCAGACTTTACTGGGGCCGGACTGTGGCCGGTGGAGGAAGAAAATGACTTGGTGTCAGTGGGAGCAAAAAAAAATACATAGTGTTGTGGTCAGGAGGAGGAGTAATAAGGCCCCATCATTGGTGTCAGTAGAAGGAATAGTGCCCCATCATTGGTGTCAGTGGAGGCAATAGTGCCCCATCATTGGTGTCAGTGGATGAAGTAGTGCCCTATCATTGGTGTCAGTAGAAAGAATAGTGCCCCATTATTGGTGTCAGTGGCGGGAATAGTGCCCCATCATTGGTGCCAGTGGAGGGAATAGTGCCCCATCATTGGTATCAGTGGAAAGAATAGTGTCCCACCATTGGTGTCAGTAGAAGGAATAGTGCCCCATCATTGGTATCAGTGGGAGGAATAGTGCCCCATCATTGGTGTCAGTGGGAGGAATAGTGCCCCATCATTGGTGCCAGTGGAGGGAATAGTGCCCCATCATTGGTATCAGTGGAAAGAATAGTGTCCCACCATTGGTGTCAGTAGAAGGAATAGTGCCCCATCATTGGTATCAGTGGGAGGAATAGTGCCCCATCATTGGTGTCAGTGGGAGGAATAGTGCCCCATCATTGGTATCAGTGGGAGGAATAGTGCCCTGTCATTGGTATCAGTGGGAGGAATAGTGCCCCATCATTGGTTGTCAGTGGGAGGAATAGTGCCCCATCATTGGTTGTCAGTGGGAGGAATAATGCCCCATCATGGGTATCAGTGGGAGGAATAATGCCCTGTCATTGGTATCAGTAGGAGGAATACTGCCCCATCATTGGTGTCAGTGGGAGGAATAGTGCCCCGTCATTGGTATCAGTGGGAGGAATAGTGCCCCATCATTGGTTGTCAGTAGGAGGAATAGTGTCCCATCATTGATATCAGTGGGAGGAATAATGCCCCATCATGGGTATCAGTGGGAGGAATAATGCCCCATCATTGGTATCAGTGGGAGGAATAGTGCCCCATCATTGGTGTCAGTGGGAGGAATAATGTCCCATCATTGATATCAGTGGGAGGAATAATGCCCCGTCATTGGTTTTTAGTGGGTGGAATAGTGCCCCATCATTGGTTGTCAGTGGGAGGAATAGTGCCCCATCATTGGTATCAGTGGGAGGAATAGTGCCCCGTCATTGGTGTCAGTGGGAGGAATAGTGCCCCATCATTGGTATCAGTGGAAAGAATAGTGTCCCACCATTGGTGTCAGTAGAAGGAATAGTGCCCCATCATTGGTATCAGTGGGAGGAATAGTGCCCCATCATTGGTTGTCAGTGGGAGGAATAGTGCCCCATCATTGGTTGTCAGTGGGAGGAATAATGCCCCATCATGGGTATCAGTGGGAGGAATAATGCCCCGTCATTGGTTTTTAGTGGGTGGAATAGTGCCCCATCATTGGTTGTCAGTGGGAGGAATAGTGCCCCATCATTGGTATCAGTGGGAGGAATAGTGCCCCATCATTGGTGCCAGTGGAGGGAATAGTGCCCCATCATTGGTATCAGTGGAAAGAATAGTGTCCCACCATTGGTGTCAGTAGAAGGAATAGTGCCCCATCATTGGTATCAGTGGGAGGAATAGTGCCCCATCATTGGTGTCAGTGGGAGGAATAGTGCCCCATCATTGGTGCCAGTGGAGGGAATAGTGCCCCATCATTGGTATCAGTGGAAAGAATAGTGTCCCACCATTGGTGTCAGTAGAAGGAATAGTGCCCCATCATTGGTATCAGTGGGAGGAATAGTGCCCCATCATTGGTGTCAGTGGGAGGAATAGTGCCCCATCATTGGTATCAGTGGGAGGAATAGTGCCCTGTCATTGGTATCAGTGGGAGGAATAGTGCCCCATCATTGGTTGTCAGTGGGAGGAATAGTGCCCCATCATTGGTTGTCAGTGGGAGGAATAATGCCCCATCATGGGTATCAGTGGGAGGAATAGTGCCCCATCATTGGTGTCAGTGGGAGGAATAGTGCCCCGTCATTGGTATCAGTGGGAGGAATAGTGCCCCATCATTGGTTGTCAGTAGGAGGAATAGTGTCCCATCATTGATATCAGTGGGAGGAATAATGCCCCATCATGGGTATCAGTGGGAGGAATAATGCCCCATCATTGGTATCAGTGGGAGGAATAGTGCCCCATCATTGGTGTCAGTGGGAGGAATAATGCCCCATCATTGATATCAGTGGGAGGAATAATGCCCCGTCATTGGTTTTTAGTGGGTGGAATAGTGCCCCATCATTGGTTGTCAGTGGGAGGAATAGTGCCCCATCATTGGTATCAGTGGGAGGAATAGTGCCCCGTCATTGGTGTCAGTGGGAGGAATAGTGCCCCATCATTGGTATCAGTGGGAGGAATAGTGCCCCATCATTGGTTGTCAGTGGGAGGAATAGTGCCCCATCATTGGTATCAGTGGGAGGAATAGTGCCCCCTCAAAGGTGTCAGTGGGAGGAATAGTGCCCCATCATTGGTATCAGTGGGAGGAATAGTGCCCCCTGAAAGGTGTCAGTGGGAGGAATAGTGCCCAAACATTGGTGTCAGTGGGAGGAATAGTGCCCCATCATTGGTGTCAGTGGAGGGAATAGTGCCCCATGATTGGTATCAGTGGGAGGAATAGTGCCCCATTGTTTGTAAATTTTATTTTGGTACAGTGCCACACGACCATGCAATTGTCAGTTAAAGTAGCGCAGTGCCGTAGCACAAAAAATGGCCTGGTCATCGGGGGGGGAGGGGGGTAAATTTCCAGAGCTGAAGTGGTTAAAAGATAAAATAACAAAATGGACCTTTGCTGCAATATTTAGTTTGAAGTGGTTTTAAAGGCTCAAGGTTTTTCATTTTATGCACAAAGGTAAAAAACCATCTGTGTGCAGCAGAAACCCCTCCCCCCCTAATACCCACCTCTGCCCCATCTCGATCCAGCGATGTGCACGAGAGGCTCGGCTGCCCTGGGTCTCTTCTTCCTCATTGGCTGAGACAGCAGCAGGGGCCATTGGCTCCCACTACTATCAATCAAAGCCAGTGAGCCAATGAGGGTAGAGTGGGGGCCGAGCCCCCCACTCTGTCTGTGAGTGTGAACGGATACAAAGAAAAGCGGCTTGGGAGCGAGCCTACTCGGGGGTGCCCCCCACAGCACTTGACAGGGGGGAAGGGGCCAGGAGCTCCAGTAGGGGGACCCGAGAAGTGGAGGATCGGGGCTGCTCTGTGTAAAACCTCTGCTCAGAGCAGGTACTGTAAGCCTGACATGTTTGCTATTTAAAAAAAAAAAAAAATATGCCTTTACAATCACTTTAATTTCCCCCACACTACTTTTTTCTGCCACTAGATGTCCCCAGTCTAATGGTTAGCAACATTCAATCCACTTCCTCTGGGCACAGGTTGCCTAGGACCCACCCCCAGTCTGTGATTGGACAGTGAAAGGAGAAACAGCGCAGGGACAAGCTCATCTCTCATGTCATTCTGCACTCTCCTCCTACCAGCATGCTCCTTGCACTGCAGCGTGACTAAGGCTGGGTTCACGTATATGCCACATGTGCCCCAGATATAGGAATCGTACCACGTTCCTATTCAAATCACATGTGATTCTTTGCAGTATGATTGAAGCCCATGGGCTCAATTTGCACAGCACAAAAAAAAAGGTGCAGGCATCTCT